>NW_024879345.1:1829992-2136658 GCF_018340385.1 Cyprinus carpio | reverse complement strand
AAAGGGGGTTATTTATACTGCACATAGTGTAAAATGAAAAGTATAGTATTTTTTTCCACTACACTTTGTGTATTTATTTATTTATTTATTTATTTAAAATAAACACCTCTCTGAGCTTACATGCAATGGAAAAAGTGAGCATTTGAGTTGGTCTCTTCAAAAGCTAAATCTATTGTCCTTACTCTCCACACCACACATCTGAATTTCATGTAAATAGACTCTCTATTTATATTTGTTAACGTGAGAGGGGTCAAGTAAAAACAAAAATGTGTTCTCATTTTGGCGGTAACCAGCCTGGATCCACAGTGCTGGTAAAAAAAAGTGCATATCAGTGACATGAAATTGGATACTACAAAAGCATGGCTGAAGTAACTTTTTCACTCACTCAAGTGTGAATCAGTTGACCTGACATATGTTCTTGCAAGACTCTCTGTACTTTTTTAACGGAAACCCATTTTTCTGTCAGCACACGAAAAAAAAAAATAAAAAATAAAAATAAACACAAAAAATGATAGATACTTTTACAACATCGCATAATTCATATTCATACACTTCTAAGTTTTCATTCAGCTAGCTTAGCAGAACTCATCCCATAACACCCCCCGCAGCTCATGCATATCTGGAATGTAAAATAAGGACGCTCCCCATCACTGTAATTCTACTTGTCATTTGTATTATTGTCATCATTATAGTTCTTCTTTCTTCAAGCCTGATTTGAAATTCCAATGCTTTTTTCATCACTGTTTTCCACTCTCTATCTAAACACTCAGCCATTTCCTCAAGGGGTTGGTATTTATAGACCAAGAAATGTACATGGCTTATTTACTGTCATCATATCATCCTAGCTGTCAAGTAGCATCTTTTGCAGACTAAACCTTTCCATATCTGTGTACTCATAATTGATTCTGTTATATCGCCACCAAAATACCGTGGAGATAACCGTGCTGCCGTGTACACTGCTCAAAGGCCCCTGAGAGATCAGAAACACTGTCACATCTTATCGCAACTTTTTGAACATCGAGGTGAGGGGAGGGAACAGAGTAAAAACAGTGTGCTCCATTGAAACTAGAAATATCATTGTGTTACCATGCCAAACATTCAAATTAACCATAATCAATGAGTGTAAAATGAGGTTTTGTAAAAGTGGATGGAGGCCATCAGTATAAGTTTTGACTTTGCACTCAAAAACATATGAAAAGTATATGTGCAACAAAAATATGGTATGAATGATTAAGTTTTGGAATAAACTGCAAACCTTTGCACTGCACTGAACAAAACCCAACACATTAATTAGATTTTTTTTTTTTTATTGCATTTCATTTCAATTGTGTTCATCTAGATTTAACCTCATTGCGAATGTTTGCTTTTATTTATTTATTTATTTAAATATAGTAGAAACAGCATCAATGAGGCAGACAAGGGTTGATAGACCAGTCTTTAATATCAACTAAACAAGAAACTTTCAGAGGCTATATCTCAGTAATTATGATTTTTTTTTTTTTTTTCACAAATATGTTTCCTCATGCAGTGTTTATGTATGCTGGTTTCAAATACCTATTAAAAATGTCTCTGATTATAACTTTTTATTTTTTATTCCTTCAAAATAAAAGTCCAATACCATCAACTTTCAAAGTCAGACGTGGGATATTACTACTTCCAACAACAAAGAATTCAGTTCTGTGATCGCTAGCCACCACCAACATTTTGATAATTTTCCCAAAATTTCAACGACCCCAGAACATTTTGTTATATGAATATCCAAATATGCAATGTGCTAAAAGAAAGAACAAAGCCTCTGCTTCCAAACTAAGCAAATAAATAAATAAAATAAAAAATCTAGGTTCATTCTTTTTTTTTTTCTTCTTTTTTTTTTATCAATATCTGAAAAGATGGAGTAGACCGAAAAAAAATTAAATAATGAATATTGTACAGTTCTATACCACTTCCTGGACTGACATTTCATTCTGTAACATTAGGCAGATTTGATTTATGTGCTGTTTAATTTGTAATTTAAAACAATCTCTCTGTTATTCAGGTAAAATTATTTAGATACATGCCTTGAGAGAATATGCCACATGGCTATTCAAAAAAGGAAGCCTTTCCGTGCCCTAGTTCTGCCCCTGTGGGTAAGAAATTAAAAGCAGCTGGAGATGGTCTCTCCTCAGCAGACACTTACATGACCACGGAGCTTCAAATTAGCTTTAAAGTAGGCTGCTTTGCCTCAGTAAATAAGATTAGAATAGTAAAGATTAACACCAATGTTAAGTAAAACAGATTTTAACAGGTATGAATACTCAGCATGAAATAATGTCAATGGAATCGTTCGTTCAGTGATGCTCAACTTGTTCTTACTCCCATGGTGTCAAAAACTGAAGCATGTTCAAACATCACCATAAAATAACTCTAGATGTCATAGCACTAGAAACTCCATTGCTTTCAATGAGAAACGTTTGGTGTCAATACACAGGTGAAGGGCATGGGAAATAAAATACAAACAAAAAAACACATATAGAGCCTGAAGAATCTTCACATCGACTTTTATTGTGAAATGCTATTGGCTCTCATGTGTCTTCAATTGCATCATGCAAAAGTTCAGATCATTTTCAGCAATTTAAAAGCAAATAAAAGTTTTATTTTGTTCCTCACATAAAGATATTGTAACATGAGTCATTTGTATTACTATATTAATAAAAATAATTATATATATATATATATATATAATTAATTTAATAAATATATATATATATATATATATAATTAATTTATTTAATTTATTTATTTTTGGTTAGTGTTTGCAAAGCAAATAATTAAATGCATCTAGATCGGACGCATAAGGCAAGTGATTGAAAGCAACAGAGTTCCTAGTTTGTCAATACAGCGATGCCTAGGGGTACCTTTAGCATCTTTATAATGACCCACAAGGTGCCTGACCATGCTTCAGGATTTGATGCCTTGTTAGTGAGAATGGGTTTTGCTACTCCATAATGGTGTGTGAGAATATACTGGTAGATAAATATTAAATAGTAGGAAAATGTGTCCCAAACACATTAAACAACACACACATCTGAGGGCAGAGCTATGTACAGTACTGTAGGTTTATGATTTAGTTTGAAACACTTAATATCAAGCAACGCTCATATTTAAGACAAATTGGATCATGCATTTATCTGGCAGCAGCTTGATATTTATTATTTTCCAGATGTGTTTGCAGCAAAGTATATCAATATAAACAATTTTGTCCCATCCTAGAAAGGAAACTCTGGGTTTAAAATCATGCTCCGCACACAGAGAAGTTCAGCACATAAACACTGTATTCAAAAAAAAAAAAAACTGTACTGAAAATTTGACACATCAAATAAATAGTCAACCCAATTAAATGTACATTTATCCAGACCTTTATTTTCTATTTTATCCAGACCTTATTTATTTATTTATTTATTTATTATTTTTCTTTTACTCTATTTCATACTTCACCAGAGAGAAGTCTGTCGTTTTACCAAAAGGTTGATGTATGCGGGTGTCACTGTTGGTTTTGGGTTCCCTTTCAGTCGGTCACTTTCGACATCACGTCAGTGAACGACAAATTGCAAACGACACCTTTCACTGCCAGAAACCGCCTTGGTGGCTCATCCTCCCTCACCACCCTTGACGGTGAAGCAGTGCGGGGGTATACGAAGATCCCTACGGTGGAGCGGTCAGTCCAAATACAACGTATGTGGCCTGCAGAGAAGCTGCCTCCACCCTACACGCTATGGCGTTGTTGCAGGTTCATCAGGCTTTGGTGAGGTGGTGAATAACTGGGCTGGGTCCCTGCATTCCCCCTCACTACCTCCATTGCGGGTACGTCGGTGGTTGCATTGTTGCCACCCATATGGTATCTGGGAGCCTGGCTAGCACTCCCCAGTACATCTCGTTGGCTCCTAAAGACCATCAGACTCTGCTGTGCAACTCAGTTTGCCTGGAGTCCTCCCAAGTTCAGGAGCATCCACTTCACTTCAGTGAAGGTGGCAGATGCCCCTGTCTTGCGTGCAGATATCACAGTCCTACTGGCAAAGGATGCGATAGAGCCGGTCCCTCCAGCCGATATGAAGACAGGGTTTTTTCAGCCCTTACTTCATTGTACCCAAGAAAGGTGGTGGGTTAAGACCAATCTTGGATCTGCGCGTCTTGAAACGGGCCCTTCACAAGCTTCCGTTCAAGATGCTCACGCAGAAGCACATTTTCGGGTGCTTCCGTCCCTGAGATTGGTTTGCAACGATCGACCGGAAGCACACGTACGAGACACGCATTGTAGTGGAACTAGTTCGTCAAGTGGTGTTCTTCTCACCGAGAAGATGCATGGAAATGCCCGATCAGAGTCGTGGTGTCCTTTCTGCAGCAAGGGTTGGAGTGAAGGCTGTCTCTCTCCAACATTAAAGTCTATGTTGCTGCCATTGCTGCTAACCACGACCCCATGGAAGGGAAGTCGGTAGGGAAGCATGACCTGGTCATCAGGTTCCTATGGGGGGCGAGAATGCTAAATCCTCAACAGCCTCCATCTATACACTCTTGGGACGTGTCTCTACTTCTCAAAGCACCACAGCAGGGCCCATTTGAGCCTTTGCTGGCAGTTGAGCTGAAGTTTCTATCATTTAAGACTCTGCTCCTGCTTGCACTGGCCTCCATCAAGAGGGTAGGGGACCTGCACACATTCTCGGTAGACGAGTTTGGGCCGGTTGACTCCCTGGTAATCCTGAGGACCCGGCCTGTCTATGTGCCCAAGGTTCCCACTACTCCCTTCAGGGATCAGGTGGTGAGCCTGCAAGCTTCCCCCGGAGGAGGCAGACCCAGCCCTAGCTTTGCTTTGTCCCGTCTGAGTCTTTAGATGCTACGTAGACTGGACACAAAGCTTCAGGACCTCAGAACAGCTCTTTTCTGCAATGGAGGCCGGCAAAAGGGGAATGCCATCTCCAAGCAGAGGATGGCCCACTGGATAGTGGATGCCATCACACTGGCTTATCAGGCACAGGGTGTGCCTTGCCCGTTCAGGTTGCGATCTCACTCTACTAGAAGTGTTGCATCCTCCTGGGCACTGGCTCGTGGTGCCTTACAGACAGATTTCTAGAGTTGTTTAGGGCTGCGGGCGACCCCCAACACTTTTGCTATAGCCTTTGTGTGGAGCCTCAAATGGATAGAAGCACTGAGAGGCCCCGGTTAGTGTCGGCATAACTGCTCCAGAGTGTCTGTACTCTAAACCCTGTCGAGCTTCTCGATCTCCTCAGCAGCCAGACGTGGCAGAACGTCCGGTGCCAGGCCCTTACTTGATGAATCAGTGAGAACTGGTAGAGGCTGGGTTCCATATGTAGAGACCAAAGTGGATCCCATATGTGTAAAGTCCATGGTATAGCCTCAGAGCCCATGTTTCCCTGGCAGACTTCTGCCATTTCCATGAAGGTTTCAATCACCTCTAATCTTCCATATGCACCTAAACGGTTGTTCATATGTGTAAGTACTTCCGAAACCTCCTTCGAGAAGCATGGGGCTTCCGCAACGTTCTTGTTCCAAGTGGAACGGGTATGTTTTCCTAGTGTTATCCAATCTCACTGAGTAAGTAGTGCTACGACAACCGTGACTGGCCTTTTTGTTGAGAGCCCAGGCCTACACGGAAAAGGAGGCACAGGAGGCTCGCACAACACACTGGAAGGGGCAGCATCCATGGCACTTTGGTAGTCACCAATTTGACGTCTCCGTTCCCTCCTTCAGGGAACAAAGGTTACAATATGTAACCAAGATGTTTTGTTGGTTCCTGTCCTGTTTCCTTTGACTCTGTCATGTGATTTTGCCATGTGGTCTTTTTGTTTATGTGTCTTGTTCCCATTGGTTCCTTTACTGTATGCGTCATGTATTCATTGGTTGGTTTGTCATGTGACCTATTTTATTTGTAATAAAGGCAATAAAACCAACCAATAATCAGCACAAACTAGGCTATAATAATATGTGAGCAGCATGTATGTACATGATTGTGTTTTTGAGAAAAAAAATGTTATGCGTGGTTAGTGAAAAACTAAAAATGTTAATTTTATTCCTGGTATATATAGCCCTCATGTTCCCATTGTCTCTCGTTTAGCTTTGTTTACTGTACCACTGTTGGTGAGTCCCATGTTGTCAAGTCAAGTCAAGTCTAGTCTGATCATTTCAAGATCTATTTAGTTCATGTCTGTTTTTCTGTTTTGTATGACATTTTGGTTTGTTCTGTTTATATTTATTAATAAATTGCACTTGGGTTCAGTTTGGCTCACCTCAGTGGACTACCGTTACAGCGGGGCTTTTCAGTCATTTGGGTTACATTTACATGACAACAACTGTACTAAAATGGAAATGTTTTTCCTTTGCATTAGTGTTATGCATGTCACTTTGTAAAGAAAGACTACACACCTTCACATATGCATTTGGCAAAAGGCAATATGCATGTGCATGACGTCACCGTCTTCACAAATTTGTAATATACACATAGACAATATTATTTTATAATATATATACCCAAAAGATCAAAGTGATAAAAAATGAAGAAAAAATTCTTACTAAAAAAACTTAGGGATAAAGAAAGAAAATATATTTCCTAAAGATAAGGGACAGCAGAATTCAAGTGCAGAGTGTTTCTTAATAATAATAATAATAATAATAATAATAATAATAATAATAATAATAATAATAATAATAATGAATTAGAATAACAGCAGCAAACATACAAAACAAATCAGAAACTAGACAAGGAACAAGGAACCCAGAGAACAGAATTAAGACTGCTGACTGAACATCCATAAAGGAACAATGAACACAGGAAACACAAGGGCTTTACACAGGGGTTAACAAGAATAACTAGACATGGAAACAATCAGACTAAACGAGGGGGAAACAGAAAAACAGAAACAAGTCTACAATCTTCAAGTCAACATAAGCACTTTATTTTACAGTACGTGTACTTATATGTACTTATATTGTACTTACAGTGTATTTATCTAAGAAAGTTCTGGTAATATAAGGTAACTACATTGGGTAGGTTCAGGGTTAGTACCCAGTTATTAAATAGTTATTGTAATTACTAAAATAAGTACATAGTATATACATGATGAACAGGACTGTAAAATAAAGTGCTACCAACCAAACTATGACCATGGCTGCGTCTAAAATTGCTTATTCTCATGATTAGGTACTTTTCTGAATAAGTAACTACTTCACAACCGAAAAAAAAAGAAAAAAAAAGAGTATGTTATATATAGTATGACGGTGAATGTAGTATGTCTAGATTACATTCATACTACACACAATGTCGTCATTGCCACGTGACCTACAGCATCAGTTGCATCGCGCCAATGCCATTCATAAATCCTCTCCTGTGGCCTAATGGGATACTAGGTGTCAATTGTATGCACACTTCAGAATCATGCCGGAAGAAGTCGGTCATCTGGGTACTTTTTTGCATACTCTATTATGAGTACTGTGAATTCGGACATACTTTTTTCGTCACATACTGTTTTCCACCTACTATATAGTAGGGAAGTATGCGTTATCAGATGCAGCCAATATGTGCCCTTCAATATAACATGTGGCCTGATATTCTCATTGTTTTTTTATACACACTTGTGTCCTACCTAAAGTGAAGTAGTTATTTTGTGTAATTGTAATTAATTTGTGAAACAAATTTTAACCCAGCAAGTTTTCATGACAATCAAATAATTTCCTAGAATATTGTCTAAAAGCGCCTCCCAAGTGCACAGGGGAAGCCCATTAGCCTTTTGCTAAACACACTGAGCTAATGATGAAATTAAGTCTTTATAAATTCACAGGCCTGGCAAATAAAGAACAGAAAAACAGTCTGAGTCTCCTACTGGCTCAAAGGTTCATTTCAAGATACAGAGAGAAGCATGGAGTGCCTAATCTAGTGTTTTGATACACCTGGATTCAAGCCAGCTGTTGCTGAGGCTTGTGGGATTGAATCTTTATGCAAATAACTGAGAGAAAAAGATTGTGTGACAGCAGATTTTTAAGCCATATGCAGAAGACACACAGAGGCAATTAAGTGTGTTGGGATCATCAATAATGCCACAGGCTACCATGCACGCCATCAGCCATGTCTTAATGAGTGGCGTGTGGGCAGCAGTCGAGGTGTTACCCCTTGGATGACTTTGACACATCAACCCTCCAGTGCTGCAGGAGGGCCCGTGCTTCACAAATCACCCAAATACATGGTGCTAACCTTGCCTTTTCATATCACCTCTACCACATGCTTTATGAGGGTTCTCACTGTTTATTATTACACTATATAATTCAAGAAGTATCCATATGAGTATCCTTCGCTGCTATATAGGGATAGTTTACTCAAAAATGAAAAAATTGTCTTCATTTACTCACCCTCATGTTGTTTCAAACCTGTATTTGTTGTTCCAAATTTCTTTTTTCTGATGAACACCAAAGAAGAATGTTGGTAACCAAACAGTTCCTGATAACAATTGACTTTCATAGTATTATTTTCCCTACTGTTGAAGTCAAAGGCTACCAGCAACTATTTGTTCTGTCTTCATTTTTGTGTGTATCTCTTTTAGCATGAGTTTGGTTATCACCAAAGCTCTTTCTATTTTGTTGTAGCTCAGTAGACTGTCATTGGCTGGGATCATGTAGAGCTCTTTGAAGCTGCACTGAACCACTGAAGTCCATTATATGGAAAAAAAATCCTGGCATGTTTTCCTCAAAAACCTTAATTTTTGCGACTGAAGACAGAAAGATATGAACATCTTGGATGACATGGGGGTGAGTAACTATTCTGGAAGTGAACTAATCCTTTAAATTGTGCTCTGTTTTTCACAAAGCAATAAAATGAAAACAGAAGAATTGGTATCGTGCACACAAATTATATGGACTGTATTCATAGAACCTTTCAAATTGCTCATACATAGCAGTATCACATGTATGTTTTGCAACACTACATGTACAGAAAATAATATAATAATGTATGTTTACTTTTTAGATTTTAATTAAAGTTTTGTTAGCATTATTCATCAGAAAATGATGAATGTACGAACTCCTGGAAGGGTTTTGAAAATAATACAATAATGTAGGCTTACTTTTCGAATGTACAAACTCCTGGAAGGGTTTTGAAGGTGAACCACTTTTTTTTTTTTTTTTTAAATCACACTTAAATAATCAAGTCTCATCATTTGACATTTCACACATGAAACAGAGCCAGTGAAACATAATGGAAGACTAGTCTGTGAAGAAGTTGTTTGGAGGTAGAAAAAAACAAATTGCTTTAGACAACCTGTCACCATACTGTTGTGGGGTAGTGCTGTTATCATCTAATTATACTGAAAATAAGAGAATGCATTATGAACAATCCACACAGAGCATGTGCACCTCTGTCTCCTGCCTTGAATGTGAAATTGAATAGTATGCCGAGTAGGTTTACAAACCCTTATGCAAAGAAAATATTTTCTTATTTATTAGTAATCAGTATATTAAAATAGAATCATATATTGTCTTACAGTAACACTTTATTTTAAGGTGTCCTTGTTAAAGTGTAATTATAAGAGTAATATTAATTAACTACATATACTTACTATATGGTTAGGATTAGGGTTTGGTTTAGGGTTACTTGCATGAAATTATGTGTAATTAATTGTTATAATAGTAAGTACATGCAACATGTGTAACAAGGACACCTTAAAATAAAGTGTTACCTGTCTTACTACGGTATATTACAATATATTGAATAATACATAAGTAATTGCAGCTTTTAATTTATATATATATAAAAAAAGTGACACTATATTTACTTTTACAATTTTGGGAACACTTTAGTTTAAGTACCAATTCGCACTATGAACTAGTTGCTTATTAGCATGCCTATTATTAACATATTGGCTGTTTATTAATACTTATAAAGCACATGTTCTGCATGACCATATTCTTCATCCCTAATCCCAACTACCTTAATAACTAGTAATAAGCCGTAATTAGGAGTTTATTGAGGCAAAATTTGTAGTTAATAATTAAGTAATAGGAAGAATTGGACCTTAAAATAAAGCGTGACCCTTTTTTTCTTATATACCACTCGCATTTTTGCATGAAACGTGTAATTATGTGAATAATAAAGTGAGATAAAAGTTTATGAATATGTGTTCAGCTAAATTATCTGAATGTTTCAATAAAGTTATTACATGTAAATATGTAGTGCAGGTATTGTCTTCATTGCTATTGTATTAGTATATACCCATAGTCCATACATATATTGTAGTATATTATTACAAATATTAATTTATTATATTGCATTACATTTTCTAGTAAACTCCCATATATTTTTTGTTTGGTAAAGGAAGATCTGGGCCCCTGCATCATTAATGACTTTATTCTGTACATTTAATGGAGTTGGAATCTGTACAAGTTCACTTATAGTAGGAATTGTTCAGACAGGATGCATTCTTGTATCCATAATTTATTCAAATTGTTGGTTTGCTGTGTTTGCATTCTTGCTTAACATAAGAATGTGATTTTAAAAATAATAATGTGTCCTGAGTGATGGAATCCTCATGCATTATGTGCAGTCCGTTCTCAGTAAGTGTGGTTTGGTGATATGTGTCACCAGTAGTAGCAGCTGAGGCTGGAGTGATTACGGAATAACAAAAAAAAAAAAAAAAAAAAGACAAAAAGGTGGTAGATGGATTTGTGCAGATGGTATTTCTTTTATGGTATTTACATGCAGGTCATGAGGCATGACTAATTACGTAATTTTTAATGGAATTATTTAGGTTGGTAAAACTGACCTCCCTAGCTCGAGATGTCTGTGTAGTTTTTAAACGTCTCCGGGTGACTAGGCCAGTTGTTTTTCCATGTTCTTTCCTTTACTTTCTCCATCCTGCAAACATGCAAACACTGCTACATTTTCAGATACACTTACCACAGAAGAGCACTGATATCAGGTCTTCTCTTAGTTCATTGCCCTCTTAAAAGCCCCCTTGCAGTGAAGAGATGCAATTATAGAGATGATTCACATTTATACACCTTGTTAGATAAATGTGATTCATGTAAATCCATCCTCGTAAATAATTCATGGAAAAACATGCACTATGGGAGGTCAGGCTTTTAATTAGATTCAGAGGTATTTATCAAAGGCAGATCATTAGGCGCAAGTGATGCCGTGTGTTTAATATGTGTCTTAAGCAGGATTAGCAGAAAGACGAGTATTATGTTTATCTTCATAAAATGTCTGTGATAACATCAAAGCCCAATATTCTCATCTCAGAAATATCCTGCAGACAATATTAACACTCTTTGTCCACTCCGTTTAAACTGATTAGTATGACTAGTACATTTGGAACACATCCATAGAAACCTAAATGATAACATCTGGCTGAGAAGATGTCTTTGACTGCCCATCAAAAATATGTTGTATACTTATGAATAATGATAGGAATAACATTGTGGTCAACCTATGTGTTTCTCACTGTTTGTTTTAATTTTTAATTTGAATAACTTTTGAATAGAATTTTAATCAAATTCAACTGAAATTTACTCAAATTGAAATTAATATTCATATTCATATTTCAGTTTACGGCACATCACATGAATATATTTACACAATGAGTCCAGAGTGAAAATGATGACATTGTAGTAGCATACTTTATATACTAGTGTTATGTTTTTTATTTATTTATTATTATTATTATTATTATTATTATTATTATTTACATTTATTTTAAAATAAATTTAGGCCTCAAAAGGCCCTGTGGGATTTGTATTGTGGTTGAACACTGCCATCTAAAGATAGTCTACAATCAAGACCAGTGATTCTGGAAGCAGCTTCCCTGAGCAAATATACAGATTGACTTGGTCAAAGTCTAAACACAGCCATTACTCACTTAATCAGTAATTAGAATTAATCATATACTGATGAACAAACTAATGACTTTTAGGATTCACCAAAAATGCAATTTTATAATGTATATTTGCAAACTTTTCAAGACAGCAACCCCAAGTTGTACACCTTAAAAGAATAGTACGACTATTATGCTGCTTCAAACCTGTATGCTATTATTGTTTCAAAGGAAAAGCTCACATAATGATATTTCATAATGACCATGTCTGCAAAGTTTTGGATAAAACAGTGAAGTTTTCTACCAAAAAATTATTTTTGTGTTCCATAAACAAACAAATAAATAAATAATACAGGTGTTACATAATACACCATTTTCATTATTGGGTGAATTATTCCTTTTAGTTTTAACTGAATGATATCTGAGATATATATACAAATCAATATATTGTTTATGCTATGATTTACAGAGTGTTTCTCTGTCTATGGCCCGAGATGCTGGGATAGACTCTAGCATCCCTACGACCCTATATAGGACAAATTGTTAAGAAACAGCTATGCAATAATAACAGTTCTTATATTATTATATATTTTTTTTTTTTACTGCACTTGCTTTTGATAAAACAAATAAAACAATAAAAAAAGAGCATTAACAGATAAAATAAAATTCAATGAACACCCGCCAGCACCGTGTTGCTGTGGTTGCTGTTAGCCCTCAGGCATACATAGCTAATTAAGAGAATACCACCCCTGACCCTAATCATATCCAAATTATGTTGTACTGTCTAAGATGACATGCTGTAATTTAACAATATTTTAACTGTTTTCATTGTCATATAACTCTTGGTGAAGGTCAGATTTGGCTTGCTGTCCAGGATTGCTAGAGACTTGACAGTAAGCTCAATTAGCGCATTAGTAAATTGATAAGGACTGTTATGGTATGGAATATAAGTAGCTATGTATATACTGTTGAACAATGATTGAAATGAGTAGATGAACTAGCTTCTACCAAATGTTCATTCACTTTTTTTTCAACCCAAGGAAACACTTCTAAGGCAATACTGTCAAACTCCAAATCCTTTTCTCTCTTGTGACATGCCAGGTAATCTCAGGGGTTACCTGAGATGGTGCCATTCCAGACCAGCTTTCAGATGTACTGGGTGGATTTAGGAGCCAAGATTTAAGCTGGCAAGCTTGACATAACTGAACATTCCTTCCAAGCAATAATGGCTAAAGATACTCTCTTGCGTAATTTAGGACTTATTTCATATTCGAAGCATCCAGTTAAAAATAATAATAATAAATAAATAAAATACAAATAAAAAAAACACCTTGCATTGGTGGTGAATTTGTTTTTTACACTTAAGTTTGGTTTAGTTCCTCATAAGGAGCTATCAATATGGCTTCAGTATACTAAAAAAAAAAGGTATGGAAAGGAGCTGCAGGAAGTTTCTTCCCAAAACATTTTTTTTGCTACATTAAAAATATCAGCACAAAGGTTTAAAAATAAAGTAAAAAATAGTGAATAAAATGACATTCTTTATTGGGTAAGTGGTTCCTTTTAGGGCCAAGCTTTTAACTGGCAAGCTTGGCATGATTATACAAACATTATTTCCAAGCAGTAATGTCTCAATATAATCTGTTACTTTATGTATTTTAGACACAAAGCATCCTGTAGCATGGAGGCTTGACAACAGGGTTGCTGGATCCAAGGGCAGGCTTTATTCAAAAGAATGGTCAAACAGGCAGGGACACCCACCAGCAAACAGGTATGATCCAGACAAAAGAATAATCCACAAAACAGGTGAAGGTCAGGGCAGGCAGCAAGCGATCTGAAACGAGGTAAACAATCCAAGGTGAAGCAACAAGGCTAGGCAAGGAAGTAAGAAACATGGAAAGACACAGTAACTAGGGAACGCTACAGGTTAACAATACTGAGCAATGAATGAATGAAAAACCAGGCTTTAAATAGGGTGAGTCTGATGGCTATAACAAGACACAGGTGAATGCAATCAGTGATCAAGAGTACAGGCAAAGGATTATGGGGCATGTAGTTAGTGAGGTAGTGACAACAGTCTGTGGTGGAGTGCCCTCTGGAGGAGCTCATGTGCACTACATCCGGGGTGTATTCCAGAAAGCACGGTTAACTTACCGTCAGCTATACCCTAAACTTTCGGTTGATTAACCCCAAACCTTGCTTACTCGAGGTATGTGATTCCAAAAACGCATTCGGGAATAAGTTCATTCAACACAGAGTATGTTTCTAGTTAAGACTCAAGACATTCTCAACAGAGCGACAAATCAACGAGTCACTATGGAAACGGACGCTAAGAAAAAGCGTGCCATGCTGTTTCTTTCATCTTCTTTTGTTCAGTGGTCGTTTACATGCTTAGTACATATCGCCACCTAATTGATGGCCGTGCAATGATTTAAAAAAAAAAAATAAAAAAAATCTGTTTAATCTTTAATCCTAGAGAATATGAATTATATTGTTTGTTTGATGCTAATTATATATTAAGTCATTTCAGATATGTATTTTGATTTAGAATTTAGACATTATAGAAAATGTCAATCCATGTGTGAGATGATAATATAAAATGTAATAATTAAATACATATAATATAATAAATTAAACATTACCTTGTCATAGTGTTTTATAATTTATACAGATAACAGTTATATATGCCAATAAAATAAATATAATAACCATATTAGAATAATATATTACCTTATTTATTACTTATATTAGTGCTTCATCATTAACATATCATACAAATGAATTATATTATATTATACAAACATGTTGTTTGTTTACTGTGTTGAGACGTGCTGCGTTTGGTCTCGCACTCTATCGCATACGTTGTCAGTGTTGTGCGCTTGCTTAGACCTTTGTTGTGATAAACAGTAAAGTGTGTTCAGCTGAATTCAATTTCCGTTTTGTCTGACGGGTATACAACTCCTCGTAGTAAACCGTGGCAGCGGTCGCGGCAGCCCTCCTGTTAAGCCCTCCTCGTGTGAAGACCGAAGAGTGTAAAGACCATCAACTCTACCGTGCGACTCCACCGGGCAGGGACACCGGCAAGGGATATAAGTATTGTTTTGATTAATCCTTTTTTACTTCTACTTGTTTCACTTCCATTTCAGTTTTTATAACCAATTATTACTATGTGTTTCCAGATCCCTACTATCACTACCACTCGCAAACCACGCATCACACACTGTAGGCAGCGCAATCCTAACAACCTGCACACTCTGCCTATGTCTGCTAATACACTATCTTTTTCTATTGGTCTCTGGAATTGCCAGTCTGCTGTAAACAAAGCCGATTTCATTACTTCTATTATTAGTCTTTCAAAGCTTAATCTCATGGCCCTGACAGAGACCTGGATCAAACCAGAGGACACTGCTACACCTGCAGCCCTCTCCAATAATTTCTCATTTGCCCACTCTCCCCGTTTGACTGGAAGAGGTGGAGGTACTGGTCTGCTCATCTCTAATGATTGGAAATTTAATCCTTTACCATCTTTGGGTATCAACAGCTCCTTTGAATCTCATTCAGTTACTGTTACCTACCCTCTTAAAATACATTTTGTAGTTGTCTATCAACCCCCAGGACCACTAGGTAACTTTTTGGATGAATTAGATGTGCAGCTCTCAACCTTTCCTGAGGATGGTACTCCCCTAGTTATGCTTGGAGATTTCAACATCCACCTAGATAAACCTCTATCTGCTGACTTCCACAATCTGCTTGCCTCTTTTGATCTCAACCGAGTGTCAACTACTGCTACTCACAAATCAAGCAACCAACTGGACCTTATTTACACACGACACTGCTCCACTGATAATGTACTGGTTACTCCACTGCACACCTCAGATCACCTCCTCCTCACTCTTAACCTCAACATGGTTCCTGACACATCACTTACCTCTCCACAGGTCATCTTTCGACGTAACCTACGCTCACTCTCACCCTCCCGGCTATCTCCAATGGTTTCATCTTCGCTTCCTTTCCCTAAACTGTTAGCATCTTTTGATGCTAACAGTGCTACTGATACTTTCTGCTCCACTCTTACATCTTGTTTAGACACTGTTTGCCCCTTGTCTTCCAGGCCAGCCCGTACCACCCCTTCAGCCCCTTGGTTATCTGATGTTCTACGCGAACATCTTTCTAAGCTTAGAGCTGCTGAAAGGGTGTGGCGCAAATCCAAAAATACTACTGACCTTAACGTGTATCAGTCACTCCTCTCTTCCTTTTCTGCTAATGTCTCCACTGCTAAAAAGACATACTACCATAACAAAATTAACAATTTGTCTAACTCTCGCATGCTTTTTAAAACATGTTCCTCGCTCCTTTGTCCTCCTCCTCCCCCCCTCCTGCTTCATCTCTAATAGCTGACGACTTTGCCACGTTTTTCATTAATAAAATTAAAAACATCAGTGCACAATTTTCCACACCACAATCCATCAAGCACATCTCACCAGCAAACATACACTCATTCACATCCTTCTCTTCACTCTCTGAGGCAGTAGTCTCCAAACTCATCCTTTCTAATCATCCTACTACTTGTCCGCTTGATCCTATTCCATCTCATCTCCTTCAAGCCATTTCTCCTGCAGTTGTACCTGCACTCACTCACATCATTAACACATCGCTTCATACAGGTGTTTTCCCCTCATCATTTAGACAGGCTCGTATAACTCCACTACTTAAGAAACCCACCCTCAACCCATCTCTTTTAGAGGAACTACAGACCAGTTTCCCTTCTTCCTTTCATTGCAAAAACACTTGAACGAGCTGTATTCAACCAAGTCTCTACCTTTCTCACGTAGAACAACCTCCTTGACAGCAACCAATCTGGCTTCAGAAGTGGACATTCAACTGAGACTGCCTTGCTCTCAGTTGTTGAAGCCCTAAGACTGGCAAGAGCGGAATCCAAATCTTCAATACTTATCTTGCTTGATCTATCTGCTGCTTTTGACACGGTTAACCACCAGATCCTCCTGTCAACCCTAATGACAAAGGGCATCTCAGGAACCGTACTCCAGTGGTTTGAGTCTTACCTTTCAGATAGGTCCTTCAAGGTATCTTGGAGAGGTGAGGTGTCCAAGTCGCAACATCTTACTACTGGGGTGCCTCAGGGCTCAGTTCTTGGACCACTTCTCTTCTCTGTCTACATGTTATCATTAGGTTCTGTCATTCAGAAACATGGCTTTTCATACCATTGCTATGCTGATGACACTCAACTCTACCTCTCATTCCATCCTGATGATCCATCGGTAGCTGCTCACATCTCAGCTTGTCTAACAGATATTTCTTGCTGGATGAAGGACCATCACCTTCAACTCAACCTTGCCAAGACAGAACTGCTTGTGGTTCCAGCAAACTCATCGTTTCATCACAATTTCACCATCAAGTTAGGCACATCAACCATAACTCCTTCAAAAACAGCCAGAAACCTTGGAGTTATGATTGATGATCAGCTAACTTTCTCAGACCACATTGCTAAAACTGTCCGGTCCTGCAGATTTGCTTTATTCAACATTAAGAAGATCAGGCCCTTTCTTTCGGAACATGCTGCACAACTCCTTGTTCAAGCTCTTGTTCTGTCAAACCTTTACAATTAATCCAGAACGCGGCAGCAAGATTAATTTTTAATGAGCCGAAAAGAATACACGTCACACCTCTGTTTATCAATTTGCACTGGCTACCAATAGCTGCTCGCATAAAATTCAAGGCATTGATGTTTGCATACAAAACCACCACTGGCTCTGCACCCCTTTACCTAAATTCATTACTTCAGACTTATGTGCCCTCTAGAAGCTTGCGTTCTGCAAGTGAATGTTGCTTGATTGTGCCATCCCAAAGAAGCACAAAGTCACTTTTACGGACTTTTAAATTAAATGTTGCCTCCTGGTGGAATGACCTACCATCCTTAGCCATCTTCAAGAATCGGCTTAAAACACATCTCTTCCATCTTTATTTGACCCTCTAACTTTTGCACTCACTATTCCAATTCTATTTAAAAAAAATATGAAAAAAATCTAACTACCTTTCTAATCTTTTTGTATTCTATCTATTTTCTTTTCAATTATTATACAATTATAGAAAAGACCTCTAACACTAGCTTGCTCTATTCTTTTTCTATTCTATCTGTTTTCTTTTTATTTATTATATTATTTAAAAGCCCTTGCTACGTATACTGCGTTTAGGCTAACTGAGACTTGTTATAGCACTTATATATCATTGCTCTTTTGTTGTTTTTGATTGCTTCCATTGTCCTCAATTGTAAGTCACTTTGGATAAAAGCGTCTGCTAAATGACTAAATGTAAATGTAATGTAATGTAAATATATATTCTAATATTATATAATGTTGTGCGCTATCTGTCACGCCCACTGAATGCTCGTCAGTAGATCACACGTGCACTGAAGTGAACTAACCCTGGAACATAACCTGCTCCAGAGCAGGTTATCTTCAGAGAGCAAGTTGCTATGGTTACTTACATACCCTGAAAGTAACCTCTGATTTTGGAACCGAAAGCTGAGGTTATCCACTCGCTTAGACTCAAACATACCTGGGTATGTCACATAACCTTGCTTTTTGGAAAAAAAGTTTGGACACAGAATGAAGAAAAAAAAAAAAAAATAGAAAAAACGCCACTCGTTCGTAGTATCAGCAGGACATCTAAGTTTGCCTTGTTTGCATTGAGCATAACTTTCATAGTTCATCATCTCACTAACTTCAAACCAAGGCCATTGATTAGAGTGAAATATTGAAATCTGACTCTTCAAGTGATTAATAATCAGCACACAGTTTGCTGTGCTCTCAGAGCTAAAGCTGACTCAATGAGACAGCTGTTCATGTCGCAATATGCTGATTAAGTCAAAACTACAAGGAGTGCCACTCCACCAAGCATAGCAGTACCATAATCTACACGGTAAACACTTATCATGCTGCAATTATGACAACCTGCATTGATTAGGTTGTGCCTCTCATCATCATTAGAGTTTATTTTAACCTGTTAAAAATTGTCCCATCTGTGTCAGAGATCTAAATTAGTGCACATGGGTGGCAAAAGAGCTCAAGGATCCCTGACTTCTATCTTTGAAATACACAAACTTCCATCGAAAGCACTGAAACAATTGTCAAAAAAAAAAAAAAATTATATATATATACACAGTATATATATATATATATATATATATATATATATATATATATATATATATATTATTTTTTTTCCTAGTGTTGCCAAAAGTCTGACATAAAACAGAAGACAGTTTAGTTTGGCACAGCTACCCTCAATACCCACAATACAGCTACCCTCGATTCATTGATTAGGCTTATTTTGGAACATGTTGGTAATTTTGGCTTATAATAAAATAACCATTTTACTGTCTGAGCTGAATATTAAAAAAATATTTGTTGATTAAACCAAAGTCTTCAATTGCATTAAATGCACATTAGAATGTAAATTGTGCAATCTATGCAGTTCAGAAAGTAATGATTTTTTAATTTTATTTTTTTTATATACTATGAACCAATGTTGTATTTGTGGTATATATATAAACCAAGTAAATATCAAAGTCTCCTAAACATTGTCAAACAAATTGTTTGCAATTCGTGCTTCCATTTCGACCAGTCCTTATTCAGGGGTGTGTTTCCTGAACACTGATTCAACTGATCACTGCTTAACTACCATAGTATGATGCATTGTTGGAGAAACTAAATACCAAGTCATGACTGTTTCCAAAAAAAAAAAACATACAAACTTTGTTGTTAGAACTGTTGTTAATGACATCAAGCAGGTGTTGGAGTGATAACTCCTGCTAATTAATCATTTCAAATTAATGTTAGATTATTGCTGTAAATAATGAACATGGCATTTCAGGACTGCTTCGATATTTTGGCTCTCCGTTATTTTGCTCCAACCCTAATTGAACATGCCCCAAACAGCCAATCAAGGTCTTCAGGGTTACTTCCCCCAAAGCACAAAGCTTCATGTGCTCGTTGCCTCCTAATAAGCACTCGAAACCAAGTCAGCTTTTTAAAACAAAGGAGGAAGGATAGTATGCTTGTTTTAAAACAGCAGGAAACTCTGTATATTCGTGCAGTGTTGCATGTCAAAAGATCAAATCTGACTGGAGGCCTGTGATAATTAAATGCACACATAACACAATTTATCAATCAAAATGACTTAATTTTGATTGAAACAAAAAGTGTCCATGTAAACGTAACTAGTGACTTGGAGGCACTGCCTCCTTTCATGAGAATTATTGACCGTATTTAATCCTGCCTTCCTCATATTCATGTTATGGTTAAGTATCTTAATGAAACTTTATTCATTAGTACCACTTTAGAACATTTTTTTATTTTAGAATTTTTTTTTTAATTATTTCCTCATCCATGTTTGCCAGAGAAAATGTCTCTGTGTGGCAAGCTTATGAAGAATGAGCCTTGTCATTTTGAAATTCCATTTGTTTTCAAAAGTCTCTGTTCTTTTTTATACTGAATCTTATGATCCATCATTTTGCTGTCCTGAGGTATTAAGTATTAGGATGACATAACTGTTAGCAATCGCTTTTTAAGTAATGCGACAGAGTCCATAAAACTCATTGATTCAGTTGAAAAGTAGAAGTTACATGACATCATTGAATGTGACATTCAAGGTGATGCTAGCAGTTTCTGTGTCTCTTATAGCACCACTTACTGGCCAAACGACTCTGTTCCTTTTCAGATTTTGATATGTGAAACCACAGCATGTATGAAATGAAGACAAATTATTTATAGATTCATTCCTCATCACAGTGCTCTTCAGAGAAACTGACTAATTGCTATAGTGAGTTATGTATGCACTCTATTAAAGCTAACATTCATTCTTACCCTACCTAATAAATAAAGCAAGCATTCATTTATAAAAAAAAACAAAGCAGAGCTATATTACACTACACTGCAGCAAAACAAAACACAGGATTAAAGCCAGTATTTATCTTAACATAACAGATGAGGCAGTTAATCACTATGATTCATATATGCTCATGCATTTAACACAGCAGGAAGCAGGTGTGTTATGTGTCACAGGTGTGACTAATTGGCCTAAATACTAATTGCTTGTTTGCGCATCATGGATTACAAATTGCAAATGGATCCCAATTGGCTGGTTAAGTCAGTTTAAAAACGATACTTGCAAGTGCCAAGAGAGAATAAAGAGAGGTAGAGAGCAGAAGCATTAGGTTGTTTGTACTCCAGAAGGCTTACAAGTATGCATGTCAGTTTGAAATTACAATTAGTGCATCAAACTAATTGTGCACAGATGAAATACATGATTCAATAAGGGATGAAGCATTTCATATTTCAATACGGGATGATCCTGTATTACGCAGGATGGTTGTCAACTCTGTTCACACAGTTTGTGATTATAAAAAAAAACAACAATAATAAAAAAAAACATTGATTTGTACAGTTTATCTCCATATACTGTACAAACAAATCTTCAGTCTGTTTCCTGTTACAACAAATGAGTCTCAGCTGCAGGTCTGGCTCTGAACCTTACCTTACAATCAGATTGAGGCATAAGAATAGTCTTCCAGGACCATCAAGAATGCCTACTTGGCAAATGGTGATGGTGACAAAGTCACCATTAAACAGGCAAAAAGCCTGTTTTTTTTCAACTGAACGCAACATTATATAAGGCTACTTACATAAAATGAATATAAAAATCAATTATCACTCTACACGGATCAGCCACAAACTTAACTACTGACAGGTGAGGTGAATAACGTTTCAGGTTAACCATAGTTCCCTGAGAATAGGGAACGAGATGCTGAGTCCTCTAGAAGGCACTAGGGGAACTCCTTCAGCGTGACTGGCATCTGAAGCATGAATGAAAAAACAACAATAAATTTGACATTGCCAGGTGGCAGCCTATGATGTAAACAGTAACACGACTGCAGGTATAAAACTGCTCCTGTGGAATACGTCATTCACTTCTTTGTCTGAAAGAGATGTAGGAATGCCCGAAGCATGGCAAAGAGACGCAGCGTCTCATTCCCTATTCTCAGGGAACCATGGTTACATGCGTAACCTGGGACGTTCCCTTTCGAAAGGGAACTCCACGCTGCGTCCTCTAGAGGGCGCTAGGGGAACAGTATACTAATGCCACCATGCTGAGGGATGAGTGCCTGAATAACTGGATTCCCTAAGTCAAAGACTCAAAGGAACGTCATCCCTATCCCAACAAATTCACTGTGGCCAGAGCATGAGCTGAAAAACCTCCTACAGGCAAGCTAAAAGCTCGACAACATCATAGGCTAGCTCACCCACCAAAGTCTGGAACTCTAGAGTGGAGGTCTAGCAAACAACTTTCAGAACGAGAGGAGACCTGGCTACACTCAACACTAAAACAGTTAGTGAGGCTCAAAGGAAAGAGCCTACACATTTATACTGCCTAAGTGGAGCTCTTGAGAACAGAGGCTTCAGTAGAATGACTCACTTAAACGAAAAGAAGCCTAACAACATTTAGACCTAGTAGGGGAACTCTTAAGAGTGGAGGTATCAGATAATGACTCTCTAGAACGAGAGGAAACCTAGCTATACTCAATGCCAGTTAGTGAGGCTCAAAAGAAAAAGCCTCATATTACTGCCAAAGACCTGAGCTCTGAAGGGCTGAGGCCTCCGCTGAAAGACTCTCTAAGCGAGAGGAGGCCAGATGTACTCCAACATAAATACAGTTCATTAGGTGGCCTACGGAGGCCGAACATTCAATCTACTGTCTCGCTAGATACTCAGATGTGCGGAGGCCTCAGCAGAATGACCCTCTAAGGAGAAGAGGTAAGACCTACTCAACAGATAGACCATTTATCAAGGCGGCCTCACAGAAGGCCGAACACTTGGTATTACTGGCTAGCTGGAGCTCAGGTCAGGGGAGCCTTCAGCAGATTAACTCTCTAAGTGAGAGGAGGCCAAACCTACTCAACATAAAGACTGTTTATCAAGGCGGCCCCACAGAGTGCCGAACACTTGATTACACTGTCTAACCAGAGCTCAGGTGAGCAGAGGCCTCAGCAGAACGACTCTCTAAGAACATAAGGACCTTCTGTCAATGCAGCCCTACAGAGGGCCGAACACTTGATTCCAAGTCTAGCTGGAGCTCACTTGAGCGGACCATGTGGCTGGGCTGGGATTGGAAAGAGAAAGGACAATTATCTCTTCCCTTTGGCATGGGGCAGATTTGTGCCGCCCACGTGTTTGACTTCAATAACCTCTCTCAAAATCCTTCCTATTCCTCCTCATGTCTCTCCTTTTTTGAGTCCTGCTACTGCCAGCAAGGGGAGGAGGAGCCCGAGTTGCCACAGTTTGCCTTTGAGCCTGCCTGAAGTCCACATACGCAGGCGGCCCAGGGTCCCCCTTTTGGACCAATTGCGGCAGCTGTTTGTTTAGTGGCCCAGAGAGCAAGATCTGAAGTGCAACGCAACTCAATCACCACTTCAGGGACAGTCCCTTGCCATCATCCAGGACTTTAAGCAGATCAGCCTGGTAGGCCTGCAACACAGCCATCATGTGTAGAGCACCACCAGCATGACCCGCAGCCACAAAGCTCTGGGTCGGAGTTTTCAACATCAATGTTTCTCCTATTGAAAGATAGTTTTCCAACGTCTCTTTGATGGGAGGCATCGATGCATATCCGTGCTCGTGAAATTCCTCAAAATTTGCATAATTTGCGTGGTGAGAAAGATCAACGCAAGCCAAATATGGATTTTTCCAAGACCTTTCCACCTCGATGGAAGACTTGCTGGAACCGGGAAATCATAGCCAGACAATAAAAAGCTCATCTAATCTGCTGCGAGCTGCCTTTGGCTTTTCATTTTCCAAGGAAGATTTAATCTCTCAGTCACACGTGCCACAACCTCTAACAGTTCACTGTATGTGGGGCAGGCAGGCTGAGAGGGTTCCAATGCTTAATTTTCATCCTCAAAAACCACATCCTGCTCTTCTAGTCTTGCATCTAAAAGAGCACTATCTGCTGGATCAGATGACTCTAAAGAAAGAACATCCTTATCCAGCAGATTGCCCACATCAGCGGCAGAAGAATAAGAAATAGAAATACCTTGTTCAAAATCCTCCGCCAGCTCGACCTGTGAGCCCCATGATCTCAGTCTCAAACTGAGTCTCAAAAGGTCCCAAACCACTGAGCACCGACTGAGCGACGACTTCTCCCCCTCCGGTCTTCGAGATCTCCACACGGAACCGCTTCTCTTCCCTCTGCGAGACGGAACGCGACGCTGTGATCGTCGGAGACTCCATCGTCCGACACGTCCGTGCTACGTTAACCGAAGGTAAAGTGCACACTCACTGTTTCCCTGGTGCTCGTGTTCTCGATGTTTGTGCGCAGATACCCGCGATCCTGAAGGCCGACGAGAGCCCCAGAGCGGTCGTGCTTCACGCCGGGGTTAACGACACCACGCAGCGGCAGACGGAGACGCTGAAGAGGGACTTCAGGAGCCTGATCGAGACGGTTCGCAGCACGACGCCCGCGGCGATGATCATCGTGTCAGGACCACTGCCCACGTATCGACGAGGACACGAAAGGTTCAGTAGACTTTTTGCTCTAAATGAATGGTTATTGTCATGGTGTAAAGAACAGAAACTGCTCTTTGTTAATAATTGGAATCTTTTCTGGGAGCGACCTAGGCTTTTTCGCGCTGATGGCCTGCACCCCAGCAGAGTCGGAGCGGAGCTGCTCTCGGACAACATCTCCAGGACTCTACGATCCATTTGACTAGTAAGCCAATTCTCAAATAACTGCTATGATGGCTTTTGTTCTACCCGCTTAAATGTTAAAAGTACTTGCGCTGTCCAATCTATTAAGACTGTGTCTGTTCCCCAAATAGTGAGGTCAAAATATAAATTTAATGTAGGATCTAGAAAAAATCTTATCGTGATTAAACCTGAAAAACGTAAAATAAATGAACAAAAACATTTTTTAAAGTTTGGGCTCATAAACATTAGATCACTCACACCCAAAGCAGTTATTGTAAATGAAATGATCACAGATAATAGTTTTGATGTACTCTGCTTGACTGAAACCTGGCTAAAACCAAATGATTATATTGGTCTAAATGAGTCTACTCCATCAAACTACTGTTATAAACATGAGCCCCGTCAGACTGGTCGTGGGGGAGGTGTTGCAACAATATATAGTGATATTCTCAGTGTTACCCAGAAAACAGGATACAGGTTTAAATCATTTGAAATACTTATGCTTAATGTTACACTGTCAGATATGCAAAAGAAATCTATTGTATCTCTTTCTCTGGCTACTGTGTATAGACCACCAGGGCCATATACAGAATTCCTAAAAGAATTTGGAGATTTCCTCTCAGACCTGTTGGTTACCGCTGATGAAGCGCTAATTTTCGGAGATTTTAACATTCATATTGATAATACAAAT
Source organism: Cyprinus carpio (assembly GCF_018340385.1). Classification (NCBI taxonomy): domain Eukaryota; kingdom Metazoa; phylum Chordata; class Actinopteri; order Cypriniformes; family Cyprinidae; genus Cyprinus; species Cyprinus carpio. The sequence goes on along the minus strand of NW_024879345.1, from coordinate 2,111,363 downwards.
GATGCATTAGGACTTGCGTTTACTAACTTATTAAACTGTTTTGGAGTAAAGAAAAATGTCACCGGGCCCACTCATCGTTTTAATCATACGCTAATTATATTGCATGGAATCGATCTTACTGACATAGATATCATACCTCAAAGTGATGATGTTACTGACCATTTCCTTGTATCATGCATTTTGCATATTGATGATAATAACTATATAGCTTCGCGTTATCGTCCGGGCAGAACTATTGTTCCAGCCACCAAAGACAGATTCGCAAATAACCTGCCTGATTTATTTCAACTGCTCTGTGTACCCATAAATACACATGAACTAGACAAAATGACTGGCAACATGGGCACTATCTTCTTTAATACATTAGAAGCTGTTGCCCCCATCAAATTGAAAAAGGTTAGAGAAAAACGTACTGTTCCATGGTACAACAGTAATACCCACGCTCTCAAGAAAGAAACTCGTAGTCTAGAGCGCAAATGAAGAAAAACGAACTTGGAAGTTTTTAGAATTGCGCGGAAAAACAGTATGTCCAGCTATAGACAGGCTCTAAAAACTGCCAGGGCCGAGCATATCCACAAACTCATAGAAAACAACCAAAACAATCCAAGGTTTTTATTTAGCACAGTGGCTAGATTAACAAATAACCAGACGCCACCCGATCTAAATATTCCCTCACAGTTAAATAGTAATGACTTATAGATAGATAACATCAGAAATACAATAACAAATGTAGATTCTACAGCATCTAATACTTTAGTTTTATCTATCGCACCCAAAGATAAACTGGCAAATTACAGACCCATTTCAAATCTTCCATTTATGTCAAAAATTTTAGAAAAAGTTGTGTCTGCTCAATTGTGCTCCTACCTGCAAAAAAATGATCTCTATGAAGAATTTCAGTCGGGTTTCAGGCCCCATCATAGCACAGAAACTGCACTTGTTAAAATTACAAATGACTTGCTTCTTGCTTCAGATCAAGGCTGCATCTCATTGCTAGTTTTACTTGATCTTAGTGCTGCGTTCGACACCATAGATCATGACATACTCATAGATAGATTACAAAACTATATAGGTATCCAAGGGCAGGCTTTAAGATGGTTTAGATCCTACCTGTCCGATCGCTACCACTTTGTTTACTTAAATGGGGAGTCATCTCATATATCACCGGTAAAATATGGAGTGCCACAAGGATCTGTCCTAGGTCCTCTGCTATTTTCAATATACATGTTGCCCCTTGGTAATATCATTAGAAAATACGGGATTAGTTTCCACTGTTATGCTGATGATACTCAACTATATATCTCAACAAGACCAGGTGAAACTTCAAAATTATCTAAGCTAACAGAGTGTGTTAAAAATGTAAAAGATTGGATGACCAATAATTTTCTCCTATTAAATTCAGATAAGACAGAGATATTACTTATTGGACCAGAAAACATTACACAAAATCTCGTAGATTACAATTTGCAATTAGACGGATGTACTGTTACTTCCTCTACTGTCAAAAATCTGGGTGTTATATTAGACAGTAACTTGTCTTTTGAAAATCATATTTCCCATGTTACAAAAACAGCATTCTTCCATCTTAGAAACATTGCCAAGCTACGAAACATGTTACCTGTTTCTGATGCAGAAAAGCTAGTTCATGCATTTCATGACCTCTAGACTGGACTATTGTAATGCACTGCTAGCTGGTTGTCCTGCATCCTCAATAAACAAGCTACAGGTAGTCGTTCTCCAAAATGCAGCGGCTAGAGTCCTTACCAGGTCAAGAAAATATGATCATATTACCCCAATACTACAGTCTCTGCACTGGCTACCTATTAAGTTCCGTATCAGTTACAAAATATTATTACTTACTTATAAGGCACTTAATGGCTTAGCTCCTGCGTACCTAACTAGTCTTCTACCACGCTACAATCCATCACGCTCCCTAAGGTCACAAAACGCTGGACTTTTGATAGTACCTAGGATAGCAAAGTCCACTAAAGGAGGTAGAGCTTTTTCGCATTTGGCTCCCAAACTCTGGAATAGCCTTCCTGATAATGTTCGGGGTTCAGACACACTTCCTCTGTTTAAATCTAGATTAAAAACACACCTCTTTGGCCAAGCATTCAAATAATGCATCTCATAATTTTGGACTGCAGTTATATCTGATTCTTTAGCTTGGGTTAATCTAACTAATTTTACTTGGCTGGAACAGCAGCTACGCTAATTATGTCTCTATTTGTTTCTCTGCTTTGCCACGGGACTTACATCCCGTGGTAACTAGGCTTTACACAAGCTCCAGTCTGGATCCAGAACACCTGAGAAGAGATGATGCCAACCCCTCAGAGGACCTCAGATGATGCTAACCCAGAGACATCATACAGAACTACCACATTTTGCTATAAGTTTGATTGCATAATTGCTGTTAATAGTGTTAATCGTCTGTTTGTTTACGTCTTTTATTGATTTTTCTGAACATTTCTGCCGTATGCACATAAACTGACAGTCATCACTGATAAGCTACTACTAAATATTGTAGAAACTTAATTTTCTGTAAAGTTGCTTTGTAATGATTTGTATCGTAAAAAGCCCTATACAAATAAACTTGAATTGAATTCTGATTCCCTCGAGAAAAGGGACAAGGGTGAATGGAGCTTTTTAATAGAAAAGGTCTCGCAAGCCACGCATTCTGCTTACTTGAGAACAGAACAAGCATGATCCTCTCCGAGACATATAACGCACATATCATGTGTATCATCTGGTGTCACAAAACACGGACACGGGGGGACACACTTCCTAAAGTGCTTGTTAGAGGATGTTTCCATATCGCCTTTTCACTATGCTTCAAATGGATCTCCTGAAGACAAAAAAGAGGATGACGTATTTCACAGGTGCTCTTGAGTTCCCTTTCGAAAGGGAACATTGATTATGGCACTTGGATGTGTAAGTGAACAAGACAACAGTCACTGAATTTCATGTGTTGGAAGCCGGAAAAATGGGCAAGCGATAAAATCTGAATGACTTTGACAAGGGCCAAAAACTGATGCGAGATGACTGGGTCAGAGCATCTCTAAAATGGCAAGTCTTGTGGGCTGTTCCCAGAATACAGTGATGATGCAAGGATGGAAAACTTGTGAACCAGAGTCAGGGTCATGGGCACCTAAGTCTCAATGGCTTCGTTTACACGCAACAAAATAATCCATTTGTAATCGGACTGACGGCTCAATCAGACTGAAAAGCCTTCATGTAAACACCTTAATCGATCTGACTGAGCTTGATTGGAATGAAATTTCGATCGGATTGAAGGGGGTGGTTTATTCCTTTTCTAATACGATTGAGAGTGCATGTAAACACTTGATTGGATCAAACCCCGAAACTAAAAGGACTGCACATGTGTAATGATACAGAAATAGCTTAATGACGTATGACAAGTGGAATGAGCGGTTCTTCCTTTTGAACAAAGTGTTATATAAATGCATGTCCTGTCATTATAAAACTCTCCTTTTAAAGTGGGGCAGGACGACCTCCGACCAGTCCTTGTTTTGTGTTGTCATCCACAGGCAACCTGTTTGGGGCATGGAGAGGGGCATTTTTACTGCGTGATAAATATGAGCAGCAAGGCAGAGCTGCTCATATTGTATATGTATATTTATCCATAAATGGATAAATATTAATTCTGCTGTTAAAAACAAATAAAGAAATCATGTAGGAGTGTGGTTATTATATGCAAACAGTGAGAACATCTATATCTGTGCAGTGTGCGCATGTAAAAAAAAAAAAAATCAATTCCGATTTGAAACTTGTGACATATTATTACGATCAACCCAATCACTTTATTTAGCGTTCATGTAAAAACTACATTCAGATTCATTAATCAGAATGAATTCAATCCGATTGAACCAAAAATGGTGCATGTAAACGTAGCCAATGAAGGGAGTGAAGGTGAGCCTGTCTGATCCAGTAACACGTTCCACCTTACTAAAGATTGTTGCCAGTGTTAGGGAGTAACTAGTTACATTACATTACATTATTTTATTGCAAAATAAATGAAACTGTAATCAGTTACAGTTACTGAAAAAAATGTTTAAGATTACTAAGGGGGTTACATGAGGTTTTTTTTGTAATTATTTTTTTTTTCACACACACCCATAAAGAGATTTAATTGATTTATTTCCCAAATTGCATTTACTGCTCTAAAATATAAGACACCAATGTTTCAGGAGTTTAGGACGCAGAATAGAACAAATTTATACAATATGTACGATACTGTTTTATTTCTTATTTGGGTTAATGTATACAATATGCTCTCTTTTTTTAAGATTAACTGTTAGATGCCCGTGTTTCCTGTCATAGCCTGTCATACCCTGTCATAGCTATGCAAAGATTGATTTCAAAAACAGTATCATAGCTATTAAACTTTTTATTATTATTTATTTATTTATTCATTCATTCATTCATTCATTCATTCATTCATTATTATTATTTCATGGTTTTAAATATGTATTTAACCTCAGAGCAATCTTGAAGTTAAAGTTGTCCTTTTGTGGTGGATGTTCTTTAAAAATAAATTATAATCTTAATTCAAACGATGAAGGATTCTGAAAGTCTGACAGGAATGAGTGTTGAGTACCACTATAAGGTGCCTGCCCTGTCTGCTTTAAAAGTTTCAAAATGATTAACATTCGAAAACATTCATTAGAAATTTAGAAAAGTATTCAAAAAGTAATCAAATGTAATCAGTTGTATTTCTTTAATAAAGTAGTTGACATAGTTACAATACTCATTACATTTTAAATAGGGTAAGTTGTAATCTGTAACCTATTACATTTCCAAAGTAACCTTCCCAACACTGATTGTTGCAAACCACGTACACCCTCTCATGGCAGTGGTGTTCCCTGATATTAGTAGCCTCTTTAAGAAGGATTAAATATACCTTGCCACCAGTGTTGGGCAAGTTACTCTGAAAATGCAATCAAATTACAGATTACTCCTTTTAAAATTAATCACGTTACTGTTCTGATTACTTTATTTCAAAAATAATTAGTAATTAGTTACATTACTAGTTACGTTACTTTTTTCTCCATGAAATGTATGAAATCTCAGCATACACGCTCCCGATAAATATTTGTTATTAAAGCATCAACATTCACAGATGCCAGCAAAGAGCACTGCATTTATAATATCTAAAACACATCTCAGTTCATCACAAAATCTGTTATAACACAATAAATATATGCATAATGAATCTTTTATAATGTCTACAATTCATGTGTTATAATGAAAGGGTTCGTGAGCATGCAAATTTCAGCACTGCATTGCTCAACGCAGCAAACACGTGTTATAGCCTAAAATTAGAAACTCTGCTTGCACCTGTCAATCGTTTATATTTTATATTAGTTCATATTGCTTTTTTGCAATTGATGAATAACAATTTATTTGTTTTAGATATTTTGTGTTTAGATATTTATATTTTCCGGGAGTCCCGTGAATCATTTTATTCTCCTGCATCCCGCACATACGAGTGTCTACCCGGCCGCACCAGCACTCGCCCATATTGTCCCGTGCTGCACTCTGTTGCGTAGGGTCTCGCTGGAGCAGGATTCTATTCCACTGGCACTTGACTCGACAGTGTATGTGCTACATCCTTTTTAAAATCTCTAGATTATAAAACACTGCATTCTGTCAGCAATGTAACACGGCAGTAACAACTTACCCTCTGCATGTAATGACCTAGAACGCTGTCTAAGCCTTGATGGCTGCTCTGTCAATTCTTCGTCATCAGTTAGGAACCTAGGTGTGCTATTTGATAGCAACCTTTCCTTAGAAAGCCACATTCTAGCATTTGTAAAACTGCATTTTTCCATCTCAAAAATATATCTAAATTACGGCCTATGCTCTCAATGTCAAATGCAGAAATGTTAATCCATGCGTTTATGACCTCAAGGTTAGACTATTGTAATGCTCTATTGGGTGGTTGTTCTGCACGCTTAGTAAACAAACTCCAGTTAGTCCAAAATGCAGCAGCTAGAGTTCTTACTAGAACCAGGAAGTATGATCATATTAGCCCGGTCCTGTCAACACTGCACTGGCTCCCTATCAAACATCGTATAGATTTAAAAATCTTGCTTATTAATTATAAAGCCCTGAATGGTTTAGCACCTCAGTATTTGAACGACCTCTTGTTACATTATAGTCCTCCATACTAATACACTTCTAATATCCAAATCCGTTAAAGGATTTTTAGGCTGCATTAATTAGGTAAACCGGAACCGGGAACACTTCCCATAACACCCGATGTACTTGCTACATCGTTAGAAGAATGGCATCTACGCTCATATTAGTCTGTTTCTCTCCTTATTCCGAGGTCACTGTAGCCACCAGATCCAGTCTGTATCCAAGTCAGAGGGTCACTGCAGTCACCCGAATCCAGTATGTATCCAGCCCAGATGGTGGATCAGCACCTAGAAAGGACCTCTACAGCCCTGAAAGACAGCGGAGACCAGGACTAGAGCCTCAGATACAGATCCCCTGTAAAGACCTTGTCTCAGACGACCACCGGGACAAGACCACAGGAAACAGATGATTCTTCTGTACAATCTGACTTTGCTGCAGCCTGGAATTGAACTGCTGGTTTCGTCTGGTCAGAGGAGAACTGGCCCCCCAACTGAGCCTAGTTTCTCCCAAGGTTTTTACTCCATTCTGTCACTGATGAAGTTTTGGTCCCTCGCCGCTGTCGCCTCTGGCTTGCTTAATTGGCGACACTTCATTTACAGCGATATCGTTGACTTGATTACAAATTATTGCACAGATACTATTTAAACTGAACTGAGCTGCATGATGATATCACTGAATTCAATGATGAACTGCCTTTAACTGTCATTTTGCATTATTGACACTGTTTTCCTAATTAATGTTGTTCAGTTGCTTTGACGCAATCTTTTTTGTTTAAAGCACTATATAAATAAAGATGACTTGCCTTGACTTAACGTATGGAGACCTTGACTTGTAATTCTACTCTAATTACAATTTTGAAAATTATAATACGTTAAATTACTCCGTTACTAAAAAAGTAATCAAATTACAGTAACGCATTACTAAGTAGTGTGTTACTGCCCAACACTGCTTGCCACACTGCAAAAATTGTTCAGAAATGGTTTGAGAATCATGACAGAGTTCAAGCTGTTGCCTTGGCCTCCAAATTCACCACATCTCAGTCTGATTGAGCATCTATCCACACCCTGTTTTTATGCGCATTTTGAAGTATAACATCAGAGTTTTTTGAGAGTAAATGTGAAAAATGGGAGATGGAAACGCATTTGCCAAAGAAATTCCTCCATGCACATCAAAAAAGTAATGTGACTTTGCGTAATGGGATGGTATAACTTCACTAAGCAGTGGACCAATCTCGTTGCACAGCATATGTAATTAAGTTTTGGTCATTATGCAATGCCTGAGCCAAAGTCTTTCATGAAAGTATTTCTGTCTAATTTCCTCCCAGAACTGTTTTACAGGACTGCATTCCCAAACAGCAGGCATTCTCCTCCGAAAACAATGACCGCATTTATTGTTTCGTCTGCTCGCTCTGAGGTGCAAGGAATTTACTACATATGAAAATGATTTTATTCAGTGGCTTCTGCTTTTCTTTGTGATATTTAGTGCCAGTTTATCAGAAAATGACAATTTAGTTCTCTTTGACTTGCTGGATGGAAAAAGTGCTTTATTCACAAATGTGATGTTCCAATTTTGCGCATAAGTTACAATTAGAACTTTGAATGGAAACATAGCTTATAAGAGGGGTGACCAACTTCAGTCTTAGAGAACCACATTCCGGCAGAGTTTCACTCCAATCCTAATCAAACACACCTGAACAAGCAAATCAAGGTCAAAGGGTTACACCGTGTCTATACCGGATGCAACAGTTGTCACGCCACAACAGCTAAAGTCTGTCTACACTGGATGCGACAAAGCGACGGTTGCAAATCATTTGAATTTTGTGTCAGTACGTCATAAATAGAATGAGGTAGCAGTTTACTGTCAGGGAATTGTCGTGTCGTGCCACAACGCATCCAGTGTAGACAGCATCACTGATTATAAAGGGTTCCGCGCGGCTCGCATCTGTTGTAGACAGAGTGTTGCTAGAAAGCTACAGGCAGGTGAGTGAGTTTTTATTTTTATTTTATTTTGGTTGGAGAAAAACTCTCCAGGCCACCCCTGATCTATTGGATGTGTTAGACCAACAAATCATATTTGATATTCACATTTTAACATGACTTTTCTAAAAATGTATAATGAATAATAAAGTAAACCTAAGTTGCAGTTCAGTAAGTGTTAAGATGTATAAATGTAAAAACTTTAAAGCAAAAAGACAAGTTTGCCATAACCTGAAGGGGAACATTTCTGAATTATACTTAAAGGGCCTTTATTTGTCAGAAATGTATAAATGATCAAAACAGATGACATAAAGTATGTAGTAGATGTATACAACAGGCTTTTAGCAAAGTTTTGATTATTAGAGGGCTTAGAATTGTGTGTTCAACTATGATAGCTATTCAAGTCTACAGCCTGAGTATGAGTAACACCATTCCTCACTGGGTTAAATCTGTAACCTAAGAAATGTTAAAAATTACAACAATTCTAATCAGTATTAACATAATGTGACATATTGGCAAGAACATTGATTTTTGAAGAAGAAGGGGAATACAAAGCTTGTTCCCCACCTTAAAGTATTGTTCCAACTAAAGAAGAAACTATTTTTCATCTGCCACCATTTGTCTGAAAAAGACTTTCATAAGCTGTCATAATTGAGGTGCCACATGCAAGGTTCCGCCACCCCCCAAAAAGACAGCAGCAGTTCCAGTACCTTACTTCAGACATCTCATGTCTCTGCCAATCCATCAGCATGCAGGTTACAATGTGGCATTGGACTGTGGGATTGGAGGCCTCTGCCAGTAGGCCTCTAAGCAGATTTGAGGGTGTGGGTCCTTGGACAAGAAAATCCTTCCCAACTAAAAAGTCGATTAAAGCCGGCAGCTGTGTTTCAGGCTGTGCCAAGCGTCTGTCTCAGTGGCCCCCCCACCACTCTATCCTCCATCTTCCATCTTTCTCTCTCCTTTTTGACTTGAAGAAGCTGGGGCAATTGTCCAGAGAGTCAAAGAGAGCCAAAGCGAGCTGTGCCTTCACACTGAGGCAACTTCCCTTAATCACCTTTCAGAAATGCCCTGTCCCATCAATTATAGCCAACTTCTCAGAGGTTTCCTGGCATTGACTGCATTTGTGAACTTAATGGCTCATTAAAGAGCACACCTGGCTTGCCTGAGAAAATTACCATCAAGGAGATCAAAGGGAATTGTAGACAAAGACGAGGTATGTCTGAGCATGCAAGAATTGGAATTAATGTGTGCTTAATTGGATGTGGATTGTAGTTTCAGGACTTCTTTCTATATGGCGGTTCTCTTTGGATCATTGATGTTGCACATGAAACAAAGCAGTCTCTGTTAACTCTTTTTATCTTTTTGTACGTGATTGGTCTTTTTTTTTTTTTTTTTTTTTTTTTTTTACATAATTCAAGTAGAATATTCAAAGCTGGTTTCTGTCTTTCGGCTCTGAGAGGATCTGACTGTGTTTGTGTGAAAGAGCTCTCATTTCTCTGTAGTCACCAAATAAATTTCCATTAGGAATGTGAAATCAATACTTGCATCTGTCTTTAGCCTCTTTTGGCCTCCTAGTGGGATTTCCTCTCTGACTTTTAAAGTATGTTAATGCAGTTTATCGAACCTCTTTCCTTAATCACACACATTACCTGTAATTACATACCTTGTCGGCCTCCAGAGTTCTAATTGCTAATGCCTTTCCTGGAATTTGTCCTCTAATCCTCATGTGTAATTACACCAGAAAAGAAAGAAAAATGCTTTGTGGTTTCATTTTAGATTGAGCTGAGGAAGTTAAACTTTATCAGCTCTCCTTCTTCATGTTTTGGCTATGTTTCTTTGCCTGCTTGTAAACAGACATATGTTCACTTTCAGTACTAGCATATTAATGGCTAATATTGTGCTAGTTTAAATCTAGTAGCTTAGTAATTTTCTGAAGCTTGCTTATTTTCATTTCATTGAAAATAAGTAATGTCTTCTTTTCTATTATTCAGACTATTACAATAATCAGACAGCATTAAATGAGGTCATAGTGAAGGCTTTTTAAACACATGCACATGCAAACATGTATTTTATTTATTTATTTTGCTTTCTGTTACTTACTGAAACATGCAACTAATGTATTTTCATGCATACATTTTATTTAATATATTATATGGTTTGATATAGCATAAGATGTTACATTGGATAAATTGTAATTCAAAGAAATTCATAAGTCACAAAACATGCAGTAGATATTGCATTTGTCCAAAAAAAGTTAATTTAATTGAATTTAATTAAAGTTAATTTATTAATATAATTTACTAATTTTAATAGTTTTTAAATTCAACTTCCTAAAACATGAAATTGGATTACTTTTCCAGTTTGCTACTTTATTTCAAGTTTCAAGTGTCAATTCGAAGTATCAATTCAAAATGAATGTGTGTACAGTATATAAGCCCAGGTTTTTCCTAATCATTCTGCAGGCAAAAGTATGTGCCAGCCTAGCAACAGCCGTTGAGATGAGTGGAAGTGTAATGGAGATTCTCTCCAGGTATTATAAACCTCTTTATAGGCTCTTATTTATCTACTGTTGTTGCCAGTCATATTTATTTCACATAATTTTTTCACCGTTTAGCAACACACTCTCAACTGCAATTCACGAGCACACACTGCATGGCAGGTCTGAAAAGGCCAAACTCAAGTTTGAATGCAAGAGTTTCCAGTTTTAACTGCTGCTTTGATCTGGGCATTTAAATACTTTCTTTGTTTCTAAATGTCATAGTTGCTTAGATAGATAGTCAGGAAAATAAACAGAATAATGATGGTGATAACAATAAAAGTGAAACATCTGCACCATTTGCCAAATTGGCACTTTATAAAAGCGGTGGGAAGCAGCAACATTATGAGGGCTTTGCTGCAGCCTACTGCGAGGGTAACTGTCTGTTTTTGATGCCAAATGAAGCTCCCCAGAATGTTGTGAGCACTCTGTATGATTCTCATAGGAAATAATATTGCATGTTATTTATTATAATGCTCCGTATGTCATTTATCCACGGTATTTGTTTGAGAAAACACATCAATACAGGGTTTCACTCTAAACCTTCATCAGCAGTGTTATAGGATGTCTGCGTTCAGAGACCATGCATACTATGTTAAAAATGCATTAGTTTTGTACAATTTGTGTAATATCTATAATGGGAAGCATATTTAAAAGATGACAACTGGGCTAGCTGTCATATGGCGAGGTGTCACAACAGTTTTGAGTTAAAAGTCCAACTGCACAGCAGGGGCTGGTAGTACCAGCTGTGTGTAAGTTTCAGTTTTGCCTAGTTGTAGTTATGGCTTACAAATAAATATCTGAACATTACACTGTCAAACGTAGTTGAATTGTAACTTTGCATAAATATTTAAGGAACGCTAATTATCATCCCCAGCTCCTCCTTTCGCCCACAATCAGGATTTGGCACTCTGATATTCTTCGTTGAGTCAGACTCATTTATCATGAATTATGTTGTTACATTAAATTGTCATTAAAAACATTAATGACATCTAAAAATTGTCATTAAAAACATTAATGACATCTGCTACATTTATGTATGTTCTGTTCTGTTTACTCAGAGAGGGTTATTGCTGCTCTCCCTGCTTTTACCCATGCTAGGCTGCATGGGCAGGGAGTTTTTGCCCATATACCGCCAATCCAAATTGTATGCTAATTGTCAATAATATTTGAATACTGGTCCTGACAGAAGCAAATTATAAATCATACAGATTTATATTTAAAAAATATAATAATAATATCTAAAAATGCTAAAAGTTTTGTATTGGAGGTGGGGGTAGGGTTAGGGTAAGGGGATAGAAAATACAGATATGCTGTATGTATGACATAATTTATTTTCAAAATTCATATTAAAAACCAACGAGTGTTTGTATTAATCTTCTATTGCAATCATACATTTCTGCCTTTTCTCTGTGTGACTATATGCTTACCCTGAACTATGAACTGAAACAGCCACGTGAAACTGCAGTGGACAGATAGCAGAGGTGGAAAGTAACGAATTACATTTACTCGCGTTACTGTAATTGAGTAGCTTTTTTGTGTACTTCTACTTTTTAAAGTAATTTTTTAAATCTGTAATTTTACTTTTACTTAAGTATATTTTGTTTTAAGTATTGTACTTCGCTACATTTTAAAACACATTAATTACTGAGTAAAAAAAAAAAAAAAAAATCGCTCCCTGATAACTACTGCAGTAAATAATGGGCAGGAGGGCAAACTGGCGCTAAAATCACAAGAAAGATGCAAACGTGGTGCAGACACCGCTGAAAACGAAACCCCATCATATTGAACTCGAAGGAAATTAAGTGAACCCCTGGCCATATTTATGCTCTATTATGCAGTGTAAGCTATGCTTGCCTAGGGAGACCAAGCAGCTTATAAAATCTCGACAAGACATCAATCCTTCGCAAGCATAAGCTAAATAATTCCATCGTTGCATTGGTGGTTAAAATGAAGCTTTGACATGTTAGCAAGAGGTTTTGCACAAATTAGCCAAAAAGACAGTGGTGCGGAGTGTGCGATATATATCGTCTGCGATAATATAATTCTTTTCTTTTAATGATGTGCGTGCGCATTTATAGTGCGTTCTTTCACTGTGTGATTCAGTCTGCTAAAATGCATTTAGAATTATCACAAATTTACATATATCATTTCATATAGTAAATGAAAATCACACAAAGAATGGCATCTTTTCCTCAAAAAATCATGATTATATATATATATATATATATACATATAAATATATATATATACTACAACAGGTCAGTAAACAAGGTAATTAAGAGACTTGCGCTTTAGACACCATATTGCCTGTTTTTGCTCTATTTCTACAACAAAAAATAATTCTAAACACAGTCACCAAAGCACAGTTCCCTATCAAGGCGGTAACTCAACATTACGTCAGCTAAGACGTATATGGGAACTCCTCCCTTCTCCACTTTCAATGAAATCTTATGGGCTAACGCCAGCTGGGGACAGCTGGCCAATTGACGCGAAGCATGCAAATACTGAAACGTCACCGGTAGTATAAAATGCATGGGCGCGAAAAAATTACGTCAGAATCTCTTTCTTCACGCTAGAAGTCTTTTCTAAGTCATCGTAGAAGTTGCATTAGAGGACTACTCACCCCCTGTTTTTTCCTCTCCGCATCCGATGGCTGCTACATGCCAGATTTGCACGGGTCCCATTGACCCGCCCGACCTTCACCAGTTCTGTGTCACCTGCCTAGGCCTCGCCCACGCGAGACTGCACTCATGGACGACACGTGCGCCCACTGCCCCCAACCCAAACTGCGCGCACCCACACCCACAAGAAAGCCATGTTCGCGCACAGCAGGGATGAGGCCCACTGCCGCCAGCGAGCCGCTGGTGGGCCCTCCCCCGCCCGAGGTCGAGTTCGACGACGTCAACTTCGCGGAAGTTAGCTTCCGCCCCCCCAACACCGTCGCGAACTTCGTCGCCTTCGAAGAAGCTGGCGAGGAAGACGACTCCATGTCGCTCTCGGCGTCGGAAAAGGATTGGGGGTCTCAGTCGGACCGCCCCGACCAAGAGGGCCCTGCAGACCTCCAGGAGGAGCTCGTCAGGGTCCTCAGCAAGGCCGTCACGGAGCTGTACCTCGCTTGGAACGCACCTGACGAGCCTGTGAAAAGTAAGCTGGACTCGTGGTTCCTCCAGTCGAGCCACCGCCAGGCCGCACCGAGGAGAAGAACCCCGTTCTTCCCAGAAGTGCACGAGCACGTGGTGAAGTCGTGGGCTGCACCCCAATCGGCGCGCACCCACTCTGCCACGCAGGCTATGTTTGCACACGTGGTCGGGGCGGAAGCCCACGGGTATGTGCGCATGCCCCCCGTCGAGGAGACTGTTGCCGCGCACCTGTGCCCGTCTTCCTCTGCGTTGGGTTCGGACCGCAGCCTGCCTTCCAAGCCGTGCAGATTCACGGCCCACCAGGCGGACAAAGCCTATGCTGCTGCAGGGGAGGCAGTTTCAGCTCTTCACGCTATGGCTATACTGCAGGTGTTCCAGGCGAAACTGCTTCAATCCCTCGACGGCGGCGCAGTCGGCGCTGACGTCATCAGGGATCTGCGCGCGGCAACTGATCTCGCGCTGATGGCTACTAAGCGCTCTGCTCAAGCCATCGGCCGTTCAATGGGGTTCATGGTCGTCCTTAACAGGCACCTGTGGCTTACCCTAGCTGACCTGAAGGATACAGACCGCAAGACGCTGTTAAACGCTCCAGTCACTCCCTCCGGCCTCTTTGGTGAGGCCGTGGAGTCGGTCACGGAGCGTTTCTCTCCGAGACGCAGAAGCGCGCCAAGGCGATGAGCCACGTGATGCCCCGTCGCTCACTCCAGTCACCATCTGCGAGGTCCCGCTCTTCTTCTGCGCCTCGCCAGGCTCAGGGACCGGCTAGACAGCCCGCCGTGGCGCCCCGCCCCGAACCGGACGCTCGTTTTCGGCCGAAGCAAGCAGTGGTCAGGGCCTGAGAGGAAACGTCAGGGTCAGAGGAGGAGCCCGCGCCGCGAGAGAGCCAGCGCGCCATCCCCGGCTACCAAGCCATCTTCCTGACGGGCCGTTAAGGAGGAAGAGAGAGCGCGCTGGAGGCCCCACCCCCCAAGCGCCATGTTCAAGAGCATCATGTTCCCCATGTTCCTACGGGCGACGAATGCTATGTGGGTTTAAATGCTGTTTGTGTGAATTACACAATAAAAACATGTATCCGTCCACAAAAAGAGCTTTTTCTTCCTCTTGCACCCAACACTGTGTCACTCGCCCTGTCTCAGAGCAGCGCAGAGCCACAACCCATGATTATAATGGCCTCTCGAGGGCGCGAGAGTGCCAACACCACACAATGCCCACCACGAGCCCCCCTCCCGCCAGTGGTCCTAGCCTCGCAGGGACGGGGCGCTGGTCAAAACACACCATCAGTGGTTACTGTGGCCGTAGAGCTAACGTGTACGCTGTGTCACTTCCTGGACGCGTGGAGAGCTATCCCGGGCGTTTCACCGTGGATACTGGAAATAATTCAGCACGGATATTCTCTTCAGTTCAAACGCAGACCTCCCCGCTTCAATGGCGTGGTCCCGTCACTCACTATCCCCAAAAACCTTCCCGTTCTGAGACAGGAAGTTCTCAGTCTGCTCGAGAAAGGAGCGATAGAGCGCGTCCCTCCGAACGAGCAGGAAAGCGGCTTCTACAGCCGCTACTTTGTGGTGCCAAAGAAAGATGGTGGACTCCGTCCGATTCTGGATCTTAGACCCATCAACCGAGCACTTCACAAGCGCGCGTTCAGAATGACAACACTGAAACAGATCTTGGCACAGATACGGCCCGGGGACTGGTTCGCCTCAGTGGATCTAAAAGACGCATACTTCCATATTCAAATAGCGACGCGCCACAGGCGCTTCCTGAGGTTTGCTTTAGAAGGCACGGCTTATCAGTATTCAGTGCTCCCGTTCGGCCTCGCCCTCGCCCCCCGCACATTTTCAAAGTGTGTGGACGCAGCGCTTTCTCCCCTCAGATCGAGCGGAATGCGCATCTTGAATTATCTGGACGATTGGCTGATTTTAGCCCACTCAAGGGATGTGCTAATCAGTCACGTGGAAACACTGCTTCGCCATTTGGATACGCTGGGACTGCGTGTGAATATGCAGAAGAGCGTGTTTTTACCAAGCCGGACTATAACATATCTGGGAGTATGTTTGGACTCGATGGCGATGCGAGCTCATCTCTCTCAAGAGCGAATAGAGGCAATTTCATCGACTCTGCGTCGTTTCAGACCGGGCAGGTCGGTTTCACTGAGGGAATTTCAGAGGCTTCTCTGATGGCGGCGGCTTCTTCAGTGTGCCATCTGGGTCTGCTGCATATGCGGCCGCTACAGTTTTGGCTGAAGACCCGAGTTCCGCCGAGGGCGTGGTATTCAGGCCACAAGCGCATTACGGTCACTCACAGTTGCGTCAGCACTCTGAGACCGTGGAGCAGCCCGGATATGTTCACCCCAGGAGTTCCTTTGGGTATAGTGACGCAGCGCACCGTGGTCTCGACGGACGCGTCGACTGCAGGCTGGGGAGCAGTATGCCTGGGCGTTCCTGCCTCAGGCCTGTGGTCGGAGTCACAGAGAAGGTGGCACATAAACCGTTTGGAATTGGAAGCGGTGTCCTTAGCCTTACAAGCCCTTCGGTCGAAATTGGAGCGGCAACATGTACTGATTCGAAACGACAACACGTCTGTGGTCTCGTACATAAATCGCCAGGGCGGCGTGCGTTCCAGAGCTCTTTTCAAACAGGCAGCGAGTCTCCTGTTGTGGGCGGACCGACACTTTTCTCTCCTTAAGAGCGGCGCACATCCCCGGTATCCTGAACCGTGGAGCAGACATGCTTTCGAGGAACGGGATTCCTCAAGGAGAGTGGAGGCTTCACCCAGGATCAGTTCAAATGATTTGGGATCGATTCGGGAGGGCAGAAGTGGATTTGTTTGCCACACATTTTGCCACAAGCGAGAACACGCACTGTCAGGCGTTCTTCTCGCTATCTCACTCCCCGCTGCCGGGAGATGCTCTGACATCGCGTTGGACGGAAGCCAGACTTTACGCGTTCCCTCCGGTGAAGATTCTGCCTATGGTGTTGTGCAAAATCAGGGAGGAGAGAGCGTCAGTTATACTCGTGGCCCCGAACTGGCCGAATCAGCCCTGGTTCTCGGATTCCCCTCAGGAAGGACCTGCTGTCTCAGGCAAACAGCACGATATGGCACCCCCCAGCCCCGGGCTGTGGAACCTTCATGTGTGGCCGCTGCGGGGACCCTAAATGAGCGGGACGCTCTGCATTCACGAGTGCTGAGCACACTTACGGAGGCGCGCGCGCCGTCTACCAGGCGCCTGTACGCTCTGAAATGGGGAGTTTTCACAAAATGGTGTCAGGACATTGGTATTGACCAGGGGACCTGTTCCGTGTCGGATGTTTGCCGCTTTCTACAGCACAGATTGGATTGCGGAAGTTTGCCATCCACGCTGAAGGTGTATGTGGCCGCTATTGCTGCTTTTCGTTCCCCGGTTGACGGGCAATCGATCGGTAAGCACGCTCTAGTTATCAGTTTTCTCAGGGCAGCAAGGAGATTGTGTCCTTCACGGCCACCCTCCGTACCGCCGTGGGACCTAGCTCTAGTTTTGAGGGCACTATCTCTACCACCGTTCGAGCCCTTAGCTTCGATTGCGGTTAAGGAGCTTTCCCTGAAGACGGCCTTGCTTCTTGCTCTCTCTCGCCTCGGCGAAGCGCATTGGAGACTTACACGCGTTTTCGGTGAACGACGATTGCATATGTTTCGGACCTGGCGACTGTAATGTCACTCTCCAGCCGAGACCAGGTTACGTGCCGAAGTCACTCAATACACCGTTCAGAGCACAGGTTGTTTCCCTGCCCGCCTTATCTGCTGAGCCGCCAGCCTCGCGTGACGCTGATGCTCAGAGCACTGTCTGCCCTGTTAGGGCTTTGCGGACATATGTGGATCGCTCGGCCGCCTTTCGTCAGTCGGACCAGCTGTTCGTGTGCTTTGGTGGATGTAATAAGGGACGTGCTGTTTCAAAACAGAGACTTTCTCACTGCATTGTGGACGCTATTACGTTGGCTTACGAATGCCAGGGGAAAGATTGTCCCCTCAACATCAAAGCTCATTCCGTGAGGGCAATTGCTTCATCATGGGCCTGGGCTAGAGGTATGTCTATCCAGGATTTATGTCTTGCTGCTGGCTGGTCTTCCCAGAACACATTCGCCAGGTTTTACAAGCTGGATGTACCCTCTGTAGCGTCACATGTAGTTTCGGTGAGTTAAGTTTCATTCATATGCTGTGAACTGTTATAACCAGCTATACAGTAGTTACCACAGCTGCTAACTCTGTGTTATGGTTTATAAGATTATGCAGTTGTCACCGCAAACGCTGTCGACTCTGTGTTTAACTCTCATGCTTGAGTGCTCATTGTGTTGTGTCTGCCCTAGTCAGTGCAGCCTTCATGTTCATTGCATGAAGATATGCAAATTTTGTTAGGGTCGGAGCAGATGTTCATTGGTCTAGTTCCGCCTATCAGATGCGAGTACTCTTTGCGACGCGGCTATTGGCTGGAACTGTCTCGCTTATGTGTGGGTGTGATTGACCCCGTTCAGGGCTTATCTTCACTGCTCTCACGGCGGGATTTAATACGGTTCCCCATATACGTCTTAGCTGACGTAATGTTGAGTTACCGCCTTGATAGGGAACGCCTCCGGTTACTATCGTAACCTCGGTTCCCTGAGAGGCGGGAACGAGACATTACGTTAGCCGCCGTGGTTGCTGTTTGATCAGCTGTGCTAGCGTTCAGTCGTGATTCTGACGTAATTTTCGCGCCCATGCATTTTATACTGCCGGTGACGTGTCAGTATTTGCATGCTTCGCGTCAATTGGCCAGCTGTCCTCAGCTGGCTTTAGCCCATAAGATTTCAGCGAAAGTGGAGAAGGGAGGAGTTCCCATATACATCTTAGCTGACGTAATGTCTCGTTCCCGCCTCTCAGGGAACCGAGGTTACGATAGTAACCGGAGGCGTTTTGCGTCTCTGAGCAACATGACAGTGTTTCGTTCCTGAATGAATCAACCGTTTAAATGATTCGGTTCAATCGCAATGACTCACTAGTGACTTGCTGACACATACTGGACATTTTAATTTCACATTTAAAGTATCTTTTCATTTTTTTTAATAATCAATTTCTTATAATTTAAAATGAGTATTCAACATTTTATGTCTTGTATATCAAAACATTATTCATGCATTTGTAACTGCAGGTTAAATGCATTCTTGTCCTGCACTAAACAGTGTGTAAATACATCTAAATGCCACTTCCCATGAAGCTTCTGCATTTCCTCTGCATTGAAAAGATGAGTTTGTTGATACTGATTTGCCTGGTAACAGCGCAAATGTCTTATTATTCTAAATAACTTATTCCTTTAATTAAAAACAACTAGTTTGAGATTAATAGGCCTATCCCAGGGGTGTCAAACTGCAGAGTTTAGTAGTTACCCTGCTCCAGCACACATATCATGTAGTTTTCAAATAAGCCTAAATGATTAGATTAGCTGGATCAGATGTGTTTAATTAAGGTTATATCTAAACTGTGTAGGACTATGGCCCTCCAGGAACGGAATTTGACACCCATGGTCCCATTTTTGCCTCCCTCCCACTGTTAAAATGTAACTAAGTAATTTTTACTCTGAGTAAATTTTAAATAAGCTACTTTTTACTTTTACTTGAGTAGATTTTTAGACTGGTACTTTTACTGGTACTTAAGTAAAATTTCATTAATGTAATGGTACTTTTACTTGAGTAGAATATTTTTGTACTCTTTCCACCTCTGACAGATAGCTTGTCATTTTGTCAAAGACAGTGACATACCTAGGATGATTTGAGGGGAGAAAAGACTTTTAAGGCAAAAATGACAACATGACCGGATACAAAGAGAAATACTATTAGGGCTAAAAATGAATATACAATAGTTTTCAAGTCTCAACTGGATAATAATTGGATATGATACATTACCAAGTTGATGAGTTTGAATGCGAGGCAGGCTCATTTAAAATGAGCTGCACAGTTGTTGTTATATTTTTTTTCAGCCCTATATTATGTTAATGTTCTGTGTCCGATGACTTAATAAAGCTACTAAATTTATCCAGCAAAAAGCTTATTAAACTTAATAGTATTATTATACTGCTGTATGGAATAATTAAACATTGTTTTATTTATTTATGAATGAAATTCAGAAGTTAAATCAGAATTTAACAGGACTTGTCTTCCAATTCTGAATTGCAAACAACCATACTTTCCTTACTACTGCAATGTTCCTATGTAGATTTTTATTTTACTTAAAAAACAACAGAATAATGCTTTTGTAGTATAATAGTGAACTGTAGTGTAATAGTTCACTAAAAGTCTGCAGTCATAAGCTTAATATAGCTCTTAGAATAAAAGATTATTGCTCCTCTATTAACCGTTAAAGCTTCCTTTAACCGTTACTCATTGTCCAGATTACGTTTGATTACAGCCAGCATTTTGAGTTCAAAAAAACACTAGCATCACTACAGAATGTCGACAAGCAGACCACCTCCCAGCTCTAAAGGTCCAGGTCCACAGACATGACATAGATCAATAGAGGGTCCCTGTCAGTATCTCCAACAGCCAGATGGCCGGCGGACATCTATCAGTGTCTTTTGGTTAACTGCAGCTACTGTGGTGGTCTGAGCCTTACTCTGAAATCTGGGCTCTTATCCGCAACCTAACAATGATCACAGGGTGGTCATCTGCTAAACAGCTCTAATTCCAAAGTTAGGTGTAAGTCCACATACTTTATATAATTCATTTCAAATAAAAAATTTATTAAAATACCAAACAAACATAAATGTAATCCAACACCTATAAATCCACAAAAAAAAAAAATATATATATATATATATATATATATATATATATATATATATATATATATATATATATATATCCACCAAAAATAAGGATGTGGCATAGTTTCACACCCTCGCCTCTAATAAATAAATAAATAATAATAATTATTATTTCTGTGTATGAATAAAATCTTCTGTTCACATAAAATCCACTATGATGAAATGATAACATATAATAGTTTTGATATACAGTACTCTGCCTTACTGGCAAACCAATAATCAAACCAAGTGATTATTTTGGTCTAAATGAGTCTACTCCACCAGGCTACTATTATAAGCATGAGCCCTGTCTGATTGGTTGTGGAGGCAGTGTCGCAATTATATATAGAGATAATCTTAATATTACTCACAAAATAGGGCACAGGTTTAATTCATTTGAAGTGCTTGTGCTAAATATTACACTTACAGACAGACACAAATGAACTAGATTAGATGACTAGCAGTATGGGCATAGTCTTATCTAGTACTTTAAAGTCTGTTTCCACTGCAAGTCCCTGCTCGTGAGGTAGTACTTTTTCAAAAGTCCGGAACTTCCGGGGGTGGAACTTGCTGATTGGTTGAGTTCACGCAGCATTTGGATTGGTTGACTTGTAGCATTGTATTTCAACCACCAAGTCTGTTGTGGTGTGGTGCAGTGTGGTGCAGTGCTGGTGCAGTGCCCAGGATGAAATCCAGTGGGACCTGGTAACAGTAAAAAATAAAAAATAAAAATAGGTTTTTCCATTGCTTTGTATGACGTTATCTTTGTTCAACATTAGCACCCCCTCCTGGACTGGGAGGACACTGTTCGCACACTGTTCCTGGGACAAAGTGTTCCAGGTAATTTCAGTGGAAAAGCAGCTTTAGATACTGTCGCACCCATCAGACTAACCTTTAAATGCATACCTCGGGTCTTTAGCGACCCAGGACATCATTCACTATACCCTCTCCCTTCTTCAAGTTAGAAATCAACTTTCTTAATATTCCTCAGTCTGTTCATTATGAACAATATAATAAGAATAAAGTAATAAAATACAAAGGAATGTATGTTTTCTGATATTTTTTTTTTTTTTTTTTTTAAATTTGTATAGGGCTGCTAGCAACCCCGAGGTATGTAATAGTAAGTATATTTTTCCTGTGAAACAATAATTAAATATCTAATCACTTAAAAACTTAGACAATGATGACATGATGTTTATCTCATAATTACTGCAGGCATAAAACAAAAGAATATCATTGGCAAAAATTTAACTGGCTTGAAAGGCTTTACTGCAGAGCAATTACTGTACGCAATGAAATATAAATGTCACTGTCATTTGAAGGTGAATGTGGTGAATAAGCAGTCAGTGATCAAAATATTGATTTCGAAGTCACTGCAAATGATAATGTTGAGAATATGGTTGAGAAAGAAATATGCTCTTTTATTTTATTACTTTATTGTCATTTTGTAATTGTTATTAAAATATCAGGAGAGTTTGTGCTATTGCACCAGTTAGAGATCCATCCATGTTGGATAAAAAGGGTCCGGGTTGCTAAAGACCCAAATATGTAATAATGATTGGCGAAACATCCATGCATTTAAGGGTTAGAGAGAAAGGAATTGCACTATGGTACAACAGCAGGCTAATACTCTTGCTCTCAAGAAAGAAAGAAACTCATAACCTAGAGCACAAATGTAAACATACTCATTTAGAGGTCTATAAAATCTCATGGAAAGAAACCATGTCCTGCAACAAAAAGGCTCTGAAGAAATAAAGTACATACAGCCAGGGCCAAGCATTTCTGTAAACTCATAGAAAATAACCAAAACAATCCAAGGTGTTTATTTAATACAGTCGTTAGACTAACAGATAAACAGACATCACCAACTGAATATTCAATCACAGTTTAGCAGCAACAACTTCATGAATTTCTTCACTGAGAATATCAAATATCAAAACTATTAGAAATGCAATTGTAAAATGTACAACCTTTTGACAGCATTTTATGATTCAGTCTCTGTTACTGCCCCTAAAGAACAATTGCAGTGCTATAAGTAAATCCACAACATGCTTATTAGATCCCATTCCCACTAGATCATTGAAAGAGTTGTTACCTTTGGCAGGAGAGTTTGATTGCACCCCCTCCTCCTGCTGGACTGTTCACATTATATTATTTGGATCTGAACCGTGGTTCATTTGCGTCATCAAGCCGCCATCAGCTGTTTACCATGGTGCTTAGTAATGACGGTGCAGGATAAGGCAGCAAAATGTGTAGCATTACTCATATTTTAGATTTATTGTTTTTGAACCATCCAAGCTGGCATATGACCGACCTTCAAAGTTGAAATATGGTTGAAATAATGTCAGTTGTTGTTCCAACATTGAAACGACATTGATACAACGTTTAATGCTGACCGGTTTTGTTTTCAAAGCTTAAGTACATAACAGCACTTACGTCTGTCTTACAAATGTACTGCAAATTCTCTAAAGAATGCTGAAGTGAACAGAAATTGGATATACGGCTTTTGCATGCAGCGTGTCAGTCATGCTCATCAGGAAAGTGAGTGAAAAACACATTTTTATCAAGTAATACGTTTTTAATAGCGATTCACTTCTGCGATTTGTTATGACTGCGTGCACATCAGCAGCGAACCGAAGTTCGCTTAAACCGTACCCCAGACCACCCCTTTTAAGGGGACTTGGGTACAGTTTGCGGATGCGCACCCAAGTTCAGAAGATAGCATTCACATCATCCAAAAATACTGAACTCTGACATCATTCGAACCCGGGTGCGCACCAAAAGTGCTTGTGTGAAAGTACCGAACCCGAGACTACCTGAAGGAGATGGTCTGAGTTTGATTGAACTCGAACTGTGGCACAGTTCATGTGAATATGAAGTAAACACGGACTCAACGAGCCCAGTGTGGAAGCCACCTTAAAACTGGCAGTTATTAAGCTTCTAGTTAAGAAAACGCAACTAGATCCAAATTAATTGGCAAATTACAGACCTATTTCAAATCTCCCATTTATGTCTTAAATATTACAAACAATTATGTATCATTCTCACCCCGGCCCGCACACAATTATAAGTCAGCTAAAATATGAAAATATCCATGGCTTTTAATTAACTGTCACGGTTGGTAAACCGTGGTATTGGGTTTGCACTATGTGGGTGGAGTTTGTGTGTGTCGCACTGATTGTTTCATGTGGGCGTCTTCGTTGATTGTTCATCTGCACCAGCTGTTACTCATTACCCGATCCCTAATTATTGCCCTGTCTTTCCTCTTGTGTTTGTCAGAGCGTTGTTTGAAGTGTCCCGCACGTTCGCCTGGTTTCTCGTTCCTGTTTTCTCTGTGTGTTCATCTTCGCTGTTCGTCTGACCCCTGGAACCCCGTCCACTCTTCACCACCGGATGCAACTACTCACCACCACGGATCGTTCATCTCAGGCCTGTGTCACGCTCTCCTGCTGCCTCGCCTCACCGCCACTTCCTGGATCACCGTCAGTCATCGCCTCAACCACCTGTTGTCTCACCTGGATTACTTGTGTGTCTGACTCTAATAAATATTCCTGTTTCATTACTTGCACTTGCTTCCTCACCTTTATTTACCGTTACATTAACTCACTTAAATGTATTAATAGATACAGTGGTACCAAAGTGTCAGGAAAAGAGAGAGAGGGAAATGAAAGAAATACGAAGAAGCTAAATCAATGTAATGAGAGTAGAATGAAAGGAGCTATTGCTGAGTACAAGGAGCTAGTGGAGGCAAGTAGCATCTTTCAGCTTTGTTTTTTTTTTTTGGCCAGGGCCTGGAATGTTCCGAAGTCAAACCCTTCGGGGGTATGGGAGGCTAAACAGAACCTACCTTGATTTTGGCCATCTTTTCAAAGGCCTGGAGCAAGCCAGCAACCCCTTCGAATGTCATGGCTGACTTTCAGGGTAGTGGGATCTACCCGTTGAACCCAACCCACATTGACGCTGCCCTCTTCGTGCCAAATGAAACAATGGACAGAGAGCATCAAGAGAGACCTCCTAGTGCCACACCAATCCATCACCCTCCTCATCTCTGTCCTGAGGCCTATCCACTGCATGGCCCTGTGCAAGCAGCTGTGCAACCTCCTCACCTCCATCGTTGTCAGTCCCCTTTGGCAGTGCCCTGGGATGCTGTACCACCTCTGGCACATGAGGCTGAGGTGGAGATGGCAGTGGTACAGGTTGTTTAGAAAGCAGCAGTATCATTTAAGGACTTAGTCCAGGTTCTAGTCCGAGAAAGACTAACCACCATCCAGAAGTAATCAAACCTATGTCAAAGAACTTCATGAGCAATGAACATTTTGCATATGCTCAGGGGAAGAGAAGAGGCAAAGGGCCAAAGCCCAAGAAGAAGGAGGAAGAGGAGCCATGTACCATCTGCCACCATGCATATGGATAAAGATACAATCCCAAAAGTGCAGAAGAGTGGCTGTCCTGTATGGTTTGCATCCACTGGTATCATGAAACGTGCTGAAGATAATGGTGTGATAGACGATGATGGGTCTCTCACCTGCAAGGAATGTTTGTTCAACGAGTAGCCCCAATTTTAATACAATGGAGAACTAGAATAAATTATTGAATAATCCGTTAATCAAATTGTTGCTTGCTGTTGCTTACATTTTTTTTTTTTTTTTTTAACATATTAATACAATGTTAAACAAATATATATTTTTTTTAAATTAGATTTTAAATTATTAATTTAAATGAATTAACACGATAGATCATTAATCCTGTGTAGAGACAGAAATTATTGTTCCTGATAGTGGAATATACATTTTCTTGTGGCTATTTCTGAACTTATTTATTTTTGATAATGCTTTTTTAAAAAATGGTGATATAGCGTTTGGTATGCATAAAGTATGGTGAATATAGGCTTTTTTTTTTTTTGTAGGCCTAATACATATGTCTCAGACTTCAAAGTGACCTGTCACAGATTTTTTTTTTTGGTTGGCACACTCTGGGTATAATATACATTCTTTCTTCACATTCTTTCATATCTACCATTTTTTCATCTGGTGTGGTTAGAAAACATGTTACAGCTTTCAGAAAAGTCTAATGTGTTGATCTAATGTGCCAGATAAAAAATTACAGAAGTCAAAATTGAAAAAAAAAAAAAAAAAAAAAAAAAAAAAAAAATCCCAGATTACCCAAATTCACCCTATATTAGAAAACATGGAATTAGTTCCCAATGTTATGCCGATGATACTCAGTTATATATTTCATCAAGACCAGATGAAATCGCTAAATTATCCAAGTTGACAGAATGTGTTAAAGATAGAAAATATTGGATGACCAGTAATTTTCCTTTATTTAATTCGGACAAGACTGAAGTATTACTTACTGGACCAAAAACCTGTACACAGAATCTCTTAGGATGTGTTCACACGTCATGTTCGGTTCGATTAAAACAAACTCTGGTGTGACTGCTCTGTTAGTGTGGTTCATAATGTAAATGCTGAACCCTGGTGCACACCAAACAATCTATTTAGCAGTCTCGTTCCGCTTCAAATTAACTCTGGTGCGGTTCGAATGAAATATGAATGCAACATAGACCAAATACTTCTAAATGAACCAAAAACAGAATGTAATTAACAAGATGCGATGCTATGCGATATGATCTGAAGACCCGGAACAAGCGGTGTATCCAAAACAAAATGAGCAGAGGGCAAACGTGGCGCAATGAGGAGGTAAAGTGAAAAGAAAAAAAAAAGATCATATGTACACACAACAATGACTGTGCTTAGTCCAGCAGACTGCATTAGTATTAAAGTGGCAGTGAGCAGATGGATCCGTGAATTGGTATTTTGATGTCAAACACGACTGGTCTACGCAGCGACGCTTTAAGTCAAACACACCTATTTTTGTGGGCGTTCAGTAAGTTCCAATAAGGTTGTGAATGTATCACTGTGCCTTAGGTACGGTAGTTTATCTTTAGATTTGCTGTCAAAAATGCCAGTGTGAATCCTCAGCGGACCAGGACCAAATGTATTCTTTTCTTTTTTGGACCGTACCAAACAAATTAATAGAACCGGACTACAAGTGTGAACACAACCTTAGAATACAATTTGCAACGAGAAGGATGTACTGTTACATCATTCTCTGCAGTTAAAGACCTGGGCGTTATATTAGACGGCAAATTATCTTTAGAAAATAATATTTCATATATTACAAAAACAGCCTTCTTCCACCTCAGAAACAGTGCTAAGTTATGGAGTATGTTATTTGTTTCTGACACAGAAAAGCTAGTTTGGGCATTCATGACCTCTCAACTGGATTACTATAAGGCATTACTAGCTGGTTGTCGTACATCCTCAATAAACAAGCTGCAGTTAGTCCAAAACACAGCTGTTAGAGTTCTTATCAGGTCTAAAAAGTATGATCATATTACCCAGATTTATCATCTCTGCACTGGTTACCTATTAAGTTCCGTATTGATTTCGAAATATTGCTACTGACATATAAATCCCTAAATGGTTTTGCTCTTGTATATTTAACTGATCTTCAATTGCCCAACAATCCATCATGCTCTTTAAGGTCACAAACCTCTGGACTTTTAATAGTACCTAGGATATCTAAAGCCACTAAAGGAGGGAGATCATTTTCTCACCTGACTCCCAAACTCTGGAATAATCTTCCTTATAATGTTTGGGGCTCAGAGACACTCTCCCAGTTTAAATCTAATTTAAAGACACATCTCTTCAGCCAAGCATTAGCATAATGAATATCATACCCTCATTCCTAATTCTATCAGATAGAATTCACATAAACATATTTTCGTTTGAATCGTTATGTACAGCATCTAGACTAATTATTTTCCATGTACCTATTTGTTTCTATCTTGGGATGCCCATCTCGAGGTAACTAGAGATTATGCCAGCTCCAGCGTGGATCCAGGCTCATAGGAAGACTTCAGATAACCCAACACCCGTGAAGAGATGACGCTGACCCCTGTGACGACCTTAGGTGACGCCAACTTGGATCAACATACACAACTCCCAAAATTTCTCTATATTGTAATCATTATGATCACACTTGTAATAATTGCTTTAATGAGCTATTTTTTTCCTGCCTAAAATTAATTAATTCATGTTAGCTAACGGTGTTATTCTATTATCTTTAACTGTTCATTTCTGAAATAGACATTACTTGGACAGTCACCTCTGATAACAGATCACTCTAAATTGTAATGTAGACACATACATTTTCTGTAAAGCTGCCTTGAAATTATGGGTGTTGTGAAAATACCTACACATGAAAAAAAAAAAAAAAAAAAAAAAAAAAAAAAAAAAAAAACCTTAGACTTAGTACC
Organism: Cyprinus carpio; assembly: GCF_018340385.1. Lineage (NCBI taxonomy): Eukaryota > Metazoa > Chordata > Actinopteri > Cypriniformes > Cyprinidae > Cyprinus > Cyprinus carpio. The sequence goes on along the minus strand of NW_024879345.1, from coordinate 2,083,417 downwards.
TTCAATGCAATTCAGAGGCTGGAAGATAAAAGCCAGAAAAGCGGGCCTGTAAAAAGTGGCATGGCTGAATAAGGTTAATAGTCATTCAGCTATGTCGAATCTGACCACCCCTGTATATACAGATAACGGAAATCAATCTGTTGTATTTCTGCTGTTTTTTGTTGTAAACTATTAAGTTGCCCCTCCATGATCTGGAGCCCTGAAGGTCCTTTCAATGAATTAGAAAATCCAACTGGAGGTGAAAAGAAAATCAAGCATGTCTGTGTGATTTTATCAACGAACCAAAGTAACACACCCTTATTTTAATTTCCCAATTTCATCTCATGTGCAGAGAGTAGAAATTAAAAGAAAGCCTAATAAAGCTCAGTTCAACCTAGATTTTTCACTGTCCCTCCGAGAGAGTTAAGTGCAAGGTCACATTGTATTTTCTGTCCCTGAACAAAGAGTAATTCCCCACATTGCCTGTGAGGATGGGGAGGTTCTCTCCCACCAAGATAAGAGCAAGTGTTTCTAATGGACTCCACATCTTTCTGAAAGTCTGCAACAAGACCCCTGGCACTGCCAAATAGACTCTGAACTCCCAGAGAGGAAAATAAATGTCACAAAAATGTTTCTCTGCCATTCATGTTGAAGGCTCTCTAGGTAACTGTTTTCTTCCAGTGTTGCTCAAAAACGTTCAGCTCTGAATTGCCCTTTTATGATTTCTTACTAGGCTACAGTTGTTTTATCTGAATACTATCTGTCTGCAAGGCACATTAATTTATGTAGGTGGATGTAATAGAAGGTGTGTAGACACATGTAGATTGTTGTTATATATTTTTAATTGTCAGACATAGAAACATAGAAAAGACATTTTTATACACACACACACACACACACACACACACACACACACACACACACACACACACACACACACACAAGTGGAGTGAAGTGTTGGCCCCCTTCCTGATTTCTTTTTTTGCATGTTTGTCACACTTTAATGTTTAAGATCATAAAACAAATTTAAATATTAGTTAAAGATAACACAAGTAAACATAACACACAGTTTTTAAATGAAGGTTTTTATTATTAAGGGAAAACAAAATCCAAAACTACATGGCCCTGTGTGAAGAAGTGTTTGCTAACCAAGGGGGACAACACTTTTTCACACCACTGTACTTACACACACATACAATCTACTACATGATTTCTGTCATCTGTCATAATTAATACTTTTTTGGTATAAACATTCCCAATCAAGTGCGTGTCTTTTTGCTGTGAATTTATCTATCTATCTATCTATCTATCTATCTACACTAAATTGCATATTTGTTCAGTTTGGGCCTCTAAATAAAACTGAAGTTGGTTTAAAACTGAAGCTCCATATTCGTTTAAACTATATGAGCCATAAATATGAAATATCAAATATGATACTCAACAAAAACACATATGCAAACTTATTTTTTAATAAAATATATTTAAAAAAAACCCTGACTATTATTTCATATGTCAGGCTTTTTGGGTTAAGTGTTTGTTTGTGTGTGGATGTTCTTATGGAGCCAGTTATTGTTGTCATGATGTCATTGTAAATTGGATTCATTAGTCCCATGGCAATTATGCCTAAGGTGGTGGCTCAAATGCCCAACAGCAAAGATGGCAGCAAATAGATAAATATGTAGGAATAATGCACAAACCCAGCAACTACTACTGAGGAGGATGGAATTGCTAGTGGAGGTATATTATACACCTCCGTGTACTAGGACAACTCATGTAGCATGTTTTCTACTCTAATAATACACTGCAGCCAACACATCTGCAGTAATCAACAAGTAAGGTTTTTGGGCTCCTTGCAGAACAAAAATATTTGTTTCAATACCAAACAAATAGCAAATAAATATAGATGTTTTTGTCCAAATTGATTTTTATTTTCCATACAAATGTTAAACTTTTGTTTGTCCTTTATCTGCACCCTATGTTTTGAGTTTGCTGTCCCGACCTGATCTGCTGTTGACAAGCCAACATTTTTCTCATTATCTTTCTCACTCTCTCATTTTCTCAAAAATCTGATATCCTTTATTATGTGGCTCTGCCTACCATGCCACACAACTGAGGGCACAGACTGAAAAGGCTGAGTAATAGTTTTCACATCATCAGCCACAGCACAGGCTCTAATCTCATGGGATGGGCTCCATGTCAGAGGCCTGCAGAGCACAGGGACACTTAGAGTCGCAATAGTGACCACTTGCTGTGGCTAGCCAAGTGGAAATGTGCTGTCCTCTACCCATGTCCATTACAATCATAAAAAACAAACAAACAAAAAAACAAAGCCGACAACATGCCATGGCTGTCATCTATCCACAATGTATGTTGCTAGATTGTTCATGCATATTTGTGATTCTTCATCTTTCAAGGGCACACCTTTGTTCTGACAGTAATTTGGTTTCCTGTGTGAGCTGGATACTCATGGTACAAAGGCGAGGACATCTACAGTATACATTTGTACGGCCCTTCTGGGATAATGCTCATGTAATTAATTCTCAGAGGATGAGAGAATATGTTGTCCATCAAGCCCAGAAATGTCAGATATTGTCATTTACAAGACCATACCCCGTAATTACAAGCTGTGAACAGATGAATGGTGAATTTCTATTTACAACACCTTCTGAAAATACAAGCTAATGTGCACTTCAGATGAGGTCTGAAATGCCGTAATTACAAGCTGTGAACAGATGAATGGTGAATTTCTATTTACAACTGACCCTTCACCGGGGTTTGATTGACAGTCGATGTGACCAATCATAAAGCCAAATCTGAACAATAATACACTTATTAAATGAATAAATGTAATGCAAAGGTCTGTATACCAGTATGGTAAAATTCCAAAAGAAAAAATATAATGTAAAACAAACTATAAAAATAAAGTCTAAATACCCAAACTAGCCTCCCAAGGTAAAAGAAGTCAAATGACATTTACAGTGTCCAGTCAGTGTTTCCCTATCAGTACAATAGACTATAAAACCAACTTGCAAAATGCAGTCTATGGATGCACTGGGTCATAACATTAATGATGGGACCCAGTGTCAGCAGGTTCCAGCATGAACACCTGTTTGTTGGCTTCTGAAAGGATGATCATGTCTGGTTGTGATTTTTTTTCTAGGATCTTACAAACTACAGCTTTGTTCAACATCAGGAAGACAGATATTTTCAGGATCAAGTTATTTCTGAACATGAGCGAACTACTGCAATGTTCCTGTAGCCAGACATCCAGAATGTGCAATCAAATTTATGAAAATGATCCAGAACATACTGCATGATTGGTCATTATGGAGCTCAGGAGACATTCATCTCTATTTTAGTGTGTGCTCTTCTGAATGTTTTTGGAATTTTGTATTATAACACTTATCATGTCACAGTCTCCTTGAAATGAAACAGTCAAACACCTTCCCAAGATGTCTGCTTACTGTATGTTAAAGGCAGGAAGTTGCTGCTACTATTGAGCACCAGAGACTTAAACTTGGTAGGTTTACAGCTAATCCTAGAGCAAGTGATGAGTTTTTCTAGCCCTTGATAGATCCCCCGTTGTCTGGCACAGATGTTGTGATGATGGTGAGGTCATCTATGATAAGGGCTGCTTCAAAGCAATCTTAGTTCAAGGGCCTCTATATTCCAGCACCATTGATTTGACAACCATGTAGTTAGAGCTAACAGATAGGATGATTCAGATGGTGCAGACAGTTATAATACACTTCTCGAGCTGATGCCAGTTAAATGTTGTTGACCTTGTTGGTTTAAACTGTACTCAGCTAGTTTATGTATAGCATGGACCTGTAAGTGCTTATAAGGTTCAACCACAACACAACCAGACATAATTTTCCTTTGTGGGATTCTCTAATGACACGCATGACAACACCAGTGTATCCATCCTTCTGGACTGCTGTATCTATATAGGAATCTTCAGAAAGAGGTGAAATTAAACAAGATACTTAAAAATACCTTACCTTACATGTTACCAGCAACATGGATCTGAACTTAGCAGTTTTGGGGGAACACTATTCCTATTCAATAGTAGCCGGAAGAGTTTTGGGCAGCTCTTGTGAATGATGCATGATCTTGAGGCTGACTTGTTCCTTTGAGTATCCTCCAAATCTCCTTTTCCAAGGTCAAGCTCAACGTTCAGCACTTCTATGTTGATGAGAGCCTCCTGGTGTTCAAGAATATGGTCTCTTATTGAGTCATTAAGAATGTTAAGAGGGTGGCAATTAATTTTGTCCAAAAATTACATAAGGCAACCAGTGCACTTGTCCTCTTGCATTTGTTTGGTGAAAGTGCAGGGGTTGTAAATAAGAGTGGCTTGCTTCATTGCTTACTCTCTGCTCTGCCTCCTGTGCCATTCTTTTGTGCATAGAATCATAAGCTTTGTCCTCAGGATGTTGTGTAGCTCTGTTTGAGGTTGAGGTTGTTCACTTGCATTTCAAGGTCCGGAGCACTTACTGTAGCTGTTCCCTATGTGAACAAACCTCTTTAAAGCACACATTGCTTGCTCTCATTACCTGGAGGTGGCATCTACTAGGTGGAAAAAAAAACCTGTTTATTCCAATAAATATTAATAAAACTCTATCTGTGAAAGGGAGACCAGGTGGTAAGAGCTGCACAGATAAAACCTCACTCCCCAGATCTCAAGAAGGGCACTAGTGACTGACGCTATAGAGGCTGCAGCCCTTGTTAGCGCACCCACCTCCCATGCTGAAAAGGTTCGTTCGAATCCCATTCGGAACGAATGAGTGGAGTAGAACCAGAGGGCTTACATTCGGGCTGTGACCCAGACAGTAGTGAGGTTTAGGGAGGTGAGTGTAACAGAGGCCAGCTGGTAAGAGCTGTGCAGGTAAAACGTCACTCCCCTGATCTCAAAGAGTGAGGGAAGTAGAACTGGAGAGGTTACAGCTGTTTACTTGAACCATGTATCTTTTGCCTTTACTTTATGTGGTGCCTAAGAAAATCCCTAATACATAAGTCAAAGTAGCACACAGCCTCCTGTGCCTTGTTGCTTTAATAAATCATTAAACTGTGTCCTTGGCATCTAATTATCTCTGAGCTATAGCCTGGATTCAGTTCAGAATGCAAGAAAGAAAAAACAACTAGTACTCTCTGAATTTTATAGACGGTAGACAAACTTTTCTATGTAAAACTGACACCATTTTAAAATATTTCAGGACTTAAAGCATGGGACCTAATCCCACATCTGGGCTACCATAATTAAACTAAGCATTGACATTGTATTATTGTATAAGTGGACATCTCTTTTGAGAATATATTACTGCTATGTGCTCAGAAAATACATTATTAAGAAATTACTGAAATTACTGCTTTAAAATTACAAGTGTTTCCCTGTATTATTCAGCTGTCTGCTGCAAACGTGACCTCTGTTCTTTCCCCTTTCAGTCAACAATTACATTTCTTTCTCAAAAAGAAAAATAAGCAAACTAACATCCAAACGTTTACCCTCAAGCTGCTGCTGAACAAGTGCTATACTTATAGTGTGCCTTGACGTCAGTTTTTTTTTTTTTTTATGCTATGTATAGCACTCTCTGTAAAAGTGAACCTGAGGTTGTAAGGGAGAGCATGTGCAAACTCTGTTCCCAAGGTTGCATGACAGAAGTCCACTCCAAAGGCGGTGACGTCTACATTGATACAGTCTCAAGGATGTGCTTTAGAACTCACTGTCCCATCTGTATCATATTCCTAATCAGTATCTTGGTCTTGTTCTCAGTAAAAAAATATAAAAAATATTTAAACATACTTAAAAAGAAACATTTGAGCAAAATCATGTAAAATATTAAAGCTTTGTTCATATAATGTGCAGTGTCTTCAATTCAAGTGTATTTTTGTTGTATTTGCAGAAGCATTTCAGTTGTTTTAGGCAAAAAATCCACTAAATGAAAAAAGAAACAAAATTTGCCGACATTTTGACAAAGACTAAATACCTAAAATCAAGACAGATTCTCTGAAAACATGACTTCTACCTTAGAACATAAAATACGTGATGAAGCACATTTCAGATTAATCTTTATCATAAAATTACAGTGGCCGAGGAAGTGCAAATCAAATCACAATTCTGAAAACAAAATAACAAATTACAAATGCAAATGCAAATCTAAAAAAACAAAATAACAATTCAGAAAACACAAGTCAGAAAACACAATAACAAATTCTAAAAAAAAAAAAACAAATCAGAAAACCACAACGACAAATCAGACAAACCGGAAAAGGTAGGTAAAGTTGGAGACAGCACCATTGGTTTGGGTTTACTCGCTGCTGACTGGACGAGACAACTGTCAATCAAGGTATACAGGAAGAACCAGACTATTACAGTAGCTCTGTTTAAATGTATTATATGAATTTACCTTACTATGGAATAAAACATACGGCGTGTCTATTTACACTTAGTGCAAATAGCCTGCCTCCAAGAGACAGCCCGTCATGGCGACCATGCACATTGCGTCAAGGTCAGTTCTAAGGTGTTTGAGATTGGTGTCCAGTGTGGAGGATCCACCGCTGATATCGGTGTGAGCAGCAGGTATCCCAAGGGTCTTAGAACAAGTCGTCACAGAGACTGTTCCCCGGGACTCAGTGGTCCCTGTTATGATGGTCGCCATCCTGTGTGTTTGGGCTACTCAATGCTCTGTTACTCTTCCTGAGGCCGCTCCAATGTCAATGTCAATGTCAGTTTTATTTATATAGCGCTATTAAACACAACCATGGGTTGACCAATGTGCTGAACAACAACAATAAAAATATTTCAATAAGACAATACAAAATAATACTATAAAACTGTACAGTTTCAAAACAGCAAATTAAAAAGGTAGGTTTTCAATATAGATTTAAAAACAGATAGTGAAGGATCAAATACAAAACAGAAAGGCAATCCACAACACAATCTAAGCGCACCTACTGAGAAAGTGCGGTCACCCCTGGATTTCAGCCTCGTTTTAGGGATGCATAATAATCTGTGCTTGGACGACTGGAGAGACAAGAGGGGCCGGTGTTCAGTCAATAAGTCAGAAAGATAGGTAGGGGCCAGACCGTTTAATGATTTAAACACTAAAAAAAAATAATTTTAAAATTAACTCCATAGCGCACGGGTAGCCAGGGTAGAGAACGTAAAACTGGTGTAATATGCTCCCGTTTTTGGAGCACGTTAAAAGCCTAGCAGCTGCATTTTGAACTATCTGCAAGCGAGATAGGGCTGACTGACAAATCCCTACATCATAGGTGTGATTGGCAAAGGACAAAAAAAGCAGGAAAACCCCCCCCCCCCACACACACACACACACAAACACAGTGACATAAATTTATATACATTTAAATGAAAAAATTGCAAACAGTGTACATTGAATTAGACTACTTCTGTTTCTTGGCAGTAGTGTTGTCACGGTACCAAAATTTCAGTATTCGGTAAAGTAAAATTCGATACCAGTAAAAATCCACGGTTCTCGGTACCAATTTCGGTACCAAAGCAAAACACAAAAACATAATTAAAAATTTTAGAGTTATTCAGCGAAGAATAACATCTAAGTTAGCTAAAAAAAAAAAAAAAAAAAAACAGAACTGCTTTTCTGACTGATATGACACAATGTTAACTTTGTTCAATCTCTAAACGCATATCTTAGATTCATAATTCATTTAAAAGCCTCTTGTGTGTAAAAATAGTAAATAGCATCATGTCCTCTTGTTTTTTTAACCTAATAAAAGTTATAGGAGCATTAAATAGTTAATAAAGAAACTTCATTCTAATGCTCATTATATTTATAGTAGTTATAATTCATTATACGATTAACTTCTCTAATAACAGCATTCATTTCAATCCGACATTCAAATTTAAATATTTAATAATATTCATAACAGAAGCGGTGTTTCCCACAGCCTTCCACACTACATATGGCAGCATATATATGCAAATTCATTTTCTGCCAGCAGGAGGCGCTTGTAGAGCGCGGGAGAGGTTTCCTCAGTAACAGCTGTCATCAAATAAGCACTCCTTTCCTTAATTCCTCCTTTTGATGTCGTCATGTCTCAGTGCTTTTCTGAAGAGAGCGCATCTGCGCACCTTTCGGATAGCGCATCCAGAACCGGTTTGACCGGGCGCTCGGTACCACCGGTACTTTTTACAACACTACTTGGCAGCAAGCTTTTTCAATGCTTTCAGCCGCAGCTTTTGATAAGTCAGAATACGATTCCATAGGTTAAATTTCAGCACGAATTTCGCGAATGGACAGCGACTCTTAAGAAGCACGTAGAACGCGTTCCTCAAGTAAATTTTTTGGGAAAAGCGTGTAGAATTGCGGCGAGCGTTTGTAACCTTGCACGTAGAGCGCTCTTCAGAGCTAAGATACATCGTTATCGGGAAACTCGACCCAGATCAGTTTTAAGCATTCATTAAAGTGAATCGGTTCAAAGGAGTCATTAGTTCACAAATCGGACGTATCATTAGTGGACAGATATGCCCATATGCTCCGCACATATAACGTTACTCCCAAATATATTTTTAGGTCGCACAGATTAAATTTCAGGAGCATATGCAACAAAAATGTTGGCAATTTCGAGCCTTGTAGAAGCTGCTAAGCTTTCTTGCTATAAGTAAGCAATAACCAACATGGCGTTACTTTGCTAAGTTAGCCCAGAATCGTTTAACATTAATGTTATGGAATCATGACAAAAATGATCAATAGATTGGTTAAATTTTACTAGACTTGCATATAAAAATATTGGATTTGATTACCTGAATCATCTGTGTTCACTGTCTTCGTCAGTCAACTGAAGCTGTTCACTTGAGTAGAAGCTTGGGTGTGTGCGCATTCATAACGGTGCACGTACACTTTGAAGTTCAATCGTGACGAATGATTGGACTATTTGCGGAGTGACGGCATGAATCAGAGGCACAGAAAATGTTGACAGCGGTAAGCGGTCATTATGTTTACCAATACCCAACCCATCGCACCCCCCCCCCCTTTATTTATTTTTTATTTTTTTGCAAGATTTACGAGACCATCATTTTCAGGTCGGAAAAGCCAGATTACCGGAAGAATCACACCCCTGCTACATACAGCGTAATGCAGTAATCCAATCTAGATGTAATAAAAGCATGAATTACTTTTTTGAAATTTCTACTAGATAGAATGGGTGTAACTTTCGCTAGTAGTCGAAGCTGAAAGAAAAAGGGTTTAACCATTGAATTTATCTGGTTGTCAAATTTTAGACCATCATCAGAGATAAAACCCAGATTTTTTATCCAAGGGTTCACAGATAAGGTTATATCACCTAGGGTTACTTCAGGTGCGCTAAAAGAATCTGATGGACCAAACACAATTATTTCAGTTTTACTCTCATTAAATTTTAAAAAATTTAGATATCAGACAGGCAAGACATAAGTGCTTCCAAACCATTTAAAGTCTGTTTTAAGGGCAGATAGATTTGAGTATCGTCTGCATAGCAATGGAATGACAGATCATGCTTTCTAAAAATAGAACCCAAAGGGAGCATATAAAGTGAAAAAAGAATAGGAGCTAGAATGGAGCCCTGGGGAACACCACACGACAAAGAAGCTACCTCAGAATAGTGTTCACCAATATTAACTCTGAAACTTTGATTTGAAAGATAAGAGTTAAACCATTCAAGAGCACTTCCTTTTATGCCTACACAGTGTTCCAAGCGAGCAACCAGGAAGGCATGGTCCACAGTGTCAAAAGCAGCACACAAGTCTAGAAGCACTAGCACAACATGATCCCCAGAGTCAACAGTTAATAAAATATAATTTAAAACCTTCGGAAGTGCGGTCTCAGTTGAGTGGTATTTTTTAAAACCTGATTGAAAAACTTCAAAGATCTTATTTTCATCCCGAAAGCTTTGTAGTTGTTGCAGAACTACTTTTTCTAAGATTTTTGAAATAAAAGACAAATTTGAAATGGGTCTATAGTTGGCTAAAACAGAAGGATCTAAGTTTGGCCTCTTAAGCAAGGGATAAAGTGTGGCATGTTTTAACACATCAGGTACAATACTAGTATCCAAACATCGATTTATCATGGTCACAAAATAGGGACCCAAAGTGTCAAAAACTTGTTTTGAGAAATGTGGTGGAATAGCATCAATAGAGGAGCCAGACGGCTTTAACTGACACACTATTTCTTGAAGATATATAAAGGAAATAGGTTCAAACTGGTTCAACTCAGCAGAACAAATAGTAGAAATGAAAGGATCAAAAGTAGGTGGGGATATCCCCAACCTGATATCACTGATCTTATTAATAAAATATCTAAGAAAGTCATCACACATAGTTTTTGATGCATCTGGGTACTCACAAACAGTTGGATTAACAACAGCATTAAAAATAGTAAAAAGTGTTTTAGGTCTATGGTAATTCTTATCAATGATTGCCACAAAGTACCTGGATTTAGCCGGTCTCACTGCCTTCTGAAATTTTGATAATGAGTCTCTTAAAATTTCAAAGAAATTTTGAGCGGGTCCTTTCTCCAAGCTGTGCTCTCCTACAGAAATGCCTCAGAGAGCATATGTTTTCATCAATCCAAGGCTCAGATCTAGGTTTAAGTTTTGAGGATGTTACAGGAGCAACTGAGTCTAAGACATCCACACATGTGGAGTTAATCCTGGACAAGAGGTCCTCTGCACTCAAGTCACACTGACTGACATCTACTGATTTAATAGCGTCACAAAATGCTAATGAAAAGGCTTTGCTGGTCATAGAGGAAATTAATCGAGATTTACGGATACATTGAGTGACTTTAGAAGTATTCGAAACCCAAGGAACAGAAAACAAGACCGATTTATGGTCAGAAAACCCATTGTCAGACACCTCAGGATCAGACAGAGAAATGCCATATGATAGCACCAGATCAAGTGTATGTCCCAATTTATGAGTGGGGACATTCACATGTTGTTCTAGATCAAATGCATTTAGTAGAGCAACAAGTTCTTTAGCTAATGAGTCAACTGTGCAGCATACATTAAAATCTCCAAGAATCAACGATTTGTTATATTTTGGTATAAATTCCCCCAGGAAATCTGCAAACTCATTTAAAACAATTGTGTTGTGATTTTTTTAATTTTTTTTTATTTTATTTTGTATCACAGCATCCAAAAGTGGGGGATTTAGGTCCAGTGTAAACTGCTGCAGCTCTAAACTCTGATAATGATTAATCTTAATTGGGCAGGAAGAAAAATTGTCTTTAAAAATAGAAACCAAGCCTCCACTGCGACCAGATTTACGAGGTGAGTTAAAAAACAAACATTTTGGAGGTAAAAGTTCAGAGAATGGGCTAAGATCCCCAGTAGTAAGCCAAGATTCTGTAATGAATAAAAAATCTAGTCCATGAGTGCATTCCAGAGCATGCTCCAGTCCTCAAATCAGCTCATGAGCCCGATCCAGTCCACAAGTCCATGCCAGAGCCTGCACCAGTCCTCAAATCCGCTCCAGTCCTTGAGTCTGATCCAGTTCCCTCAACATGGCCAGGAGTGCCATTTCCTGTTCCAATGACCCCAATTCCCTCGTCACAGCCAGGAGTGCAGTTTCCTGTTCCAATGACTCTAGTGAGTCCAGCTACTCCCAAGGTGGCGGTTTCCGCTGCAGAACTTACTGAAGCATTTCCCATAATCCTTTGCTGGACTCATCTCTGATTGCATTCACCTGTGTCTTGTTTCCTTATCATTTTCACCTTATTTAAAATCTAGTTCTACACCCACTCATTGCTCAGTATTGTCTAGCCTGTAGTGTTCCCAAGTTCCTGTATTTCCAGTGTTTTTGTTGTTCCTTGTTGCCTTGCCTTGTTTTTGACTCTGGACTGTTTCTGGTTTTTGATTGTTTTGCTGCATGCCCTGACCCTTCGCCTGTTTAATTAGATTACTTTTTTGTCTGCCCTGGATTATACCTGTTTGTTGCTATTTGACCTTGCCTGTTTTGATCACTCTTTAAATAAAGCCTGCATTTGGATCCTCAACTCCATTTTCACGCCTCCCACACTACACATACACATTTGTGTCTGTTATTTTGTTTATCTGAATGCCATTTTACACATTTATAACTATTAATCTGCAACTTCAAATTCAAAACACAGGTGTTTTGATTGTCTGTGTGTGCAAATCAAAAGATTCAGCTTTACACATCAGAGCTCTGAGTGTAAATTTCAACATACAAATATGAATATTAATATGACAATTTCTCACATTCAAATCAACAAGCTCTCAAGTTTTGCTACTATTTTAAATTATTTTTGTCTTTAGGACAGTGATGTGTAAAAACGAATCCATCATATCTGAACAACACTTATTTTCATTGTCTGGCTCTGGTATGGAGAAAGAGCTGCTTATTACCAAGATGTGTTTTTCAGGTGAATTCTTTATGTGTGGCTTTAAAATGATAGAATATGAAAAAAAAAAAAAAATGTTATGACCAAGAAATGCCGCAGTCACCTTTAGATAATGTACTGTATTTCAACGAAACATTCTATTTTACGATTCATTTAGCATTAGTAACAAAATGTATGTGAATTCCAAGGCTGGCATGTTCAACAAAATTACAATATAATGTTCTCAACATCTGCTGAGAGTGGCGAATATATTCAGTGGTCTAGTTCTGTTTTTCTACTCTGAATAAACATAATATGAACACATTTATACTGTGACATTTAATCAACAAGGGACACGCTGCCTCATGAATTGGATTAGTATAGTGCTACTGCAAGCCACAGCATTGTGATTGATTCCATTACCATAATACTGCAAACAGAAATGCATTTACTAAAGATAGAGGTAAATGTTTTGTATTGCAACAGTTCTCTCAGACAAAGGAAAGGAGAAAATGTTGAGGAATATTTGTATGGCTAGAGAAGCATAATAGTTTTTGTTTGAGGGTGGTGGTGGGGGGGGGGTTGCTATAGTGGAATATTACCTGTAGCTGACGTTCAAACGCATGGCAGTTCTTGTGTAGCAGGAAACGAAAGGGTTTAAGTCTCACTCTCACATATGGTAATAAAGACATCTTAAAAATGTTTTTCATTTGGTATAGTAAGTGTGGGGACAAAAGGAAAGGATGCATTTTTTATGCAAAATGGGGGCCTTCTGTCTTTCATTAATGTGTTAGTATTATTCTAAACACATCAACCAAAATACAATCATTTATTTTATTCATGTTTTTCCCTTCCTTCCATTTTTTTTGCCTTGTGATTTAAATAGATTATTGAAAATGATTATTAAATGATCAAAATTATTATTGATTTTTAAACATTATTAATATTTGAGTATTGAATACTGGGTCTTCAGAGAATGGAATTCAAGAGTATGTATGCAAGACCCTCCTGCCACTGAGAGTGAGTGTTTGCTGGCCATAGACACAATTTTTCAGTTTGGAGAGTTTGAGTATTTGTTTCCCCTGAATCCACCTGATTCTGTTAATCTTACTTAATAATTCACACACTGATCCCAATCCTATATTTTGTGGTCAAATATGTAAGTTTTCAGTAATATTTGCACTATAAACTTTTTATTATTATTATTATTATTATTATTTTATGAAACAGATTATTGAAGTATGTTTTAGGTTTTTAATGCTTACAAATATCATGGTTAATTCAATGTGTTACTTCTTGTTTAAGAACTACACTAGTAACTTATTTTTTTTCCAAATGTGTCAGCTGGGTTTTTATTAGGAATATATATTAAAGGGGTCATATGATGCGATTTCAAGTTTTCCTTTCTCTTTGGAGTGTTACAAGCTCTCGGTGCATAAAGAAGATATGTAAAGTTGCAAAGATTAAGGTCTCAAACCAAAAGAGATATTCTTTATAAAAATTAAGAGTTAACCACACCCACTAAAACGGCTCTTTCTAACACAACCCCACATGTCTACGTCACTGTGTGGGAAGATTTTCATAACGACCGGCCAAATGTTCACGCAAAGAAAGAAGGCATAACTTTTATTCTCACCGTTGTCGCTGGCGCCATGTCTAGGAGAAGCTGTTTCATTGTGAAAGTGAAAATACATTGTTTGGCCTTCCAAAAGAGGAAACAACTAGAAATCAGTGGTTACAACACTGTTCCAGAAAAGTTCAACCCAAATATTTAGTGTGCAGCACATTTTATGGAGGACTGTTTCCTGATCCTGGAAGAGAAGACTACAGTGCTGGCTGTTCTGACTCACACACTGTAAGTATGTTTACATATGTAAAGGATTTGCCACTGATGATTCAAACGTGAGTTTTAAGCAATGTGCAGCGGTTCTCAATTTCAGTCGCCCCCCTGCTCTGCACATTTTGTACAGTATGTTTCTCTTATTGCTTTAGACGTTTGTTCTATTCAAACGTAAGTGCCCTGTGAAGTGGACATCATGGGATATTCAAGATTCAAGATTTTTAAATATCCCAGGATCAGGATATTTCGCCCTGATTCCAGTTCGAAGCGAATGGATATGTTCCATTCAAAGTGCATTGAAGTGAGTGAGAGATGAATTTAAATTGTTTTTATTTACAAAGGTATATGATGTCACATTTGTCCATGTGTGAAGACGTTGCGCAGTGCAAATCCATGAATGAATGTTCCGAAGTGAAGTAAGGATAAGAGTAGGGAGCAATGAACACTGTGTAGTGACCATGTCAATGGGAACACAGTTCATGCGGAACTCACTTCTAACCAGCTGATTATCTGAATCAGGTGTGTTAATAAAGAGAGACATGCAAAATATGCAGAGCTGGGGGTCGCAAGGACTGGAATTGAGAACTGCTGGTGTAAAGTAGCGCTTGTTGTTTGTCGTTTCTCCGATCACAAATGCAGACATGGTTTTGTTTACGTGGCGCAATGCAACGCAACTCGTAAAAACACAGTATAAGTCATTATAACCTGTAATTATGTCCTCACTGGATAAAACAAATGGCTCGTTTGTAATGGTTTTTATTGTTTTTGTTCTGACCGGGACATGCATCACAGTATAGTAAGGGGTGTAACATTTCCATCAAAGGCTTGAGGTATTCAGCCAATCACAAAGCACTGGGTAGCTGGCCAATCAGAGCACACCTCACTTTTCAGACCGATGAGCTTTGTAAAAAACAATGCTTTTCAGAAAGGCGAGGCATAAAGGAGAAACAAAAATGTACAGTATGTGGAAAATAATGTTTTTTGAACCTTAAAACAGCATAAACACATTTCATTACACCAAATACACAAAATAATGTTATTTTTAGCAACATCATATGACCCCTTTAAAAGAGGACATTTTAAAATATTAAAATTATATCAAAGTTATTGTTATTATTTTTACTAAGTGTGGATTCCCAGAGAGCCCAAGGCACCTGATTATATGTGAAGTCAATCTCAAAATAACATTTTAACTAAGACATGTTTACTTGTAATGTTCATTTCATAGAGTTTCTCCACAGAAGCTCAGACATTATAGAGAGCATCTATTTGACATGACTCTTCGTTCATGATATTCCCTTATCAGGGTCATGACAGCTATAATTCCTGGCAATGGTTTTTTAAGTTTAGCCATGTTGTAATGCTGAGGAAAATATGTAGCCATGACATACATTTTGTCCTTCAATTCAACAATTATGCTTCTCATTTAAATCCCAGGGGATGTGATTACCAGCTAGCATACTGATTTTTCTACTGCTATTTTAAGGAGGCTTTCCTACTCAGTGACTGGAAGATTTCACTCACATTAAATTGAAAGTCAGTATTTACTCTCTTACATATTTTGTGTGTTCACATCACTAGTTAGCTAGTTGGTCGGTTGTGGAATTAGGTCAAGAATCAAAAAGTATTCATTTATATTTTATTCCTCTGATGACTGCCTGAAAGACAAGACCACAAAGTCGGGTTAATAAATAATGGTGGGAGAAGTATACAGATCCAAGACAGGTGTGGTTATACCAAAGCAATAATGCCATTTGTGTCCTCATGACTCACTACTGCTATAATTAACAGGATCTCATTCATCACTAGCACATTTTAATGGGTAATGTATAATACAGACATTAAATTACACAGATCGCACCATTTTTCCCGCCTAAAAATGCATTTATTTATTTTTCAGTTTATAGTTATCGATTGAAACTTGATTTGATGTGTGGATTTCTGTGATTTTTTTTTTTTTTTTGTTCTATCTATCTATCTTGACAAAATGGTGAATTATTGAGTGGCAGTTCACCTAATGGCTAGTGTTTTTCCCTCTGCATTTTGTTTAATGTGCAGTGGCACAAATGAAAAATCTCACAGCTTTTCGAGATTGTAAAATCAATATTCTATTCCATTTAATGGGCAAGACTATTTCAGTAACTCGATAGGGTGAACTAGCACCCCCAGAATGTCCAGAATATATGTTGTAATATCTCTGCACGATGAGCAAACTTTCATCCATTATTATATCCATTATACCCATCTGCCAAATCTCATTTGTACTCATCCAAACATTGAAACCTTGCTGCTTTAAGACATGCCAACCAAGTGTCTGTATATGATATTTCTAAGCTGTGGAAAGAGAAATTATGAATTTTCTTTTCTCAGTCTCTCTCTCTCTCTCTCTCTCTCTCTCTCTCTCTCTCTCTCCACACAAAGCATGTCTTGATGTTATACAGAGCATTATTTGTGTCAGAATTATTACTTTTATATTGCATTTCTTTCTCATTTTTGAATTTTGTCCATTCGTTTTGTGAATTCAATTTGTCTGTACAATTATTTGCCCATTACAGTTTTTGTGCAGTGGTTAGGGACTCAGAAATATCTATGTATATAACAGTATAATATCGTTATATAAACTAATATATTTAATACAGACTTCAGTTTAAGCCATTTTTGCGTTTCACACTATTCAAACAAATGCTACTGGCTTTAATAAAAATTTTCAAGCTGAAACTGAGAATATCACAAGTGCTACATTTTGGGATGAGAGACAGTACAGCAACTATGAGATACTGTATACTCAAATTTAGAAATATATGGAAGTCCTAAGAGGCCATGGATTATGATTAAAACAAGAAAGACATTTTTTTTTTTTTAATAAACCATGGCCTCTTAGGACTTCCATAGAAAAATGCTTATGAAAACATGTTATTTCATATGTTTTGAAATGACAACACAACAACAATAAAATACAGCAAAACCCAATAAATACATAAATTCAGGATTCTTTTAATCATTAGTTAAACTCTTTCAGACAGGTGATAGGGTTTTAGTTTTTGGACAACAACACATTATTTGATTATTACATATTCTTTCCTTTCCTGGCAGACAATATTGGCAGAAGCAGCATTTCATTCTCGGCTGATAGAAATTGGAAATCATCTCCTGAAACAGACGAATCATCTGCAGCCTGTTTCAGAATGCAGCTGACTGCTGAAATGCGTGAGTTGGGTTTCTGACAATCTCTTTCACCTATTCTGTCTGTTCTCTTCTTGCCCGCACTTTTGTGTTCACCCTCTCTCTCTCTCTCACACACAAATACACACAAGCTGCAGATAGATACCTGAATTCTGTGAGATGTTATGAGTATTCATAAATGATTATTTAAACTCACTCATTCCATAAGACTTTAACTCAATTAATTGCTCAGACATTGTACAACAGAAGGATGCACCCAAGGGACCACTGGGATTCTATTAAATGTATTTTTCATGCTTTGCTTAGTGTATAAAAATTAATGCCCTGTATTTTTAATTTAAAATCATTGTAGGCAACGACCTCTTTAACACACCAATGTTTAACTTCATTAAATATTTGGTTACTCATTGGTTTTTACTGTTTTAATTATATCCTTAATGTCAGTAAATAAATATCTTTGTTTAGCATGACGGATTAGATACTTCCTCCAGCACAGTTGTTGAATGCTGCAGTGGTTTTAACTTTCTCATGTCGCCATGCTTGTTAAGATTTAGGGGTCTATATATTAAACTTTCACTAATATGTGAATGTTTCATGACTGGTCCCACAGGGCTGTTTTTACACACTTGTATTCATATATAGTTAAAGAACTTTTTTTCCTGTAGCTTAAACATGGCACTAACAATGCCAAGGTGATGGGTTTGATTCCCAAGTCTATAAGCTTAAATATATACTTTGAATGTCCACCAAATGCATAAATGTCAATATCTTTTAGGAAAAATACTGTCTGTTTCACCATTAGCCGTATTTATTTATTTATTATTTTTATATATATTTTTCATCTATGAATTAAGAAGGAAATTTGTGAGTGAGATTGACCTGCTGTTACTGGGTAGGAGCTGATTAATAAAGTGTCTGGTCAATTATTCATGTGAGCAAATGGTGCCATTTCTGCTGACTGTATTTCGACTGTTGAAGAACAGGAGTTTAAAAAGAGAGAGAGAGAGAGAGAAAGAAAATGATCAGAAAAAGCAAACTATAAAAGAAGATATTATATTTTTGAGATATCAATAAATTAATTAAAATCATGGCAGATCTTTAAAAAATTATGTAACAAAAAAAAGAAGATTAAAAAAAATAAAACCTTAAAATGACCTAGTGCATAAAGTGCATCTCCACTGCATGTCTGTTTGTAATTAACCAATCACATTCAAAATCTTACTAAAAATGTATTAAACATTTGCCTGTCACGAATAAAAATCAGCGGTTTCTGTAGGATATTCTGAGCATCTTCTTCATCATGTCTTATACAGATAACAGCATAATGTGGTGTGCTTAGAAATACCACTGGATTTTTGGCAATCTTTGCTCTTCACTATATATTTCCAGTATTTTTTTCTGATATACTCCTGTGGTTCATATTTTTGTTGTCATAGATTTTCTGCCCACACCAAATGCTTCTAAGAGAATTGTATTGTCTCTGTATGTCATAGAATACCTGTAAATTCACGACACACCAGTGCAAATGTTTAGCATAAAATGGGCACATTGTTTAATTCCCTCTGATAAGTGACTGATCTATATTTTACACCAATATTAAGCCAACAAAGTATGGGACATCAAAGCATGCCATTCTTTCAGTCACAAGAAAGGAGCTGATTGAAATGTTCCTTTGTTGTTGTGTTGAAAGAATCTCTTCTCCAGAGACTAAAAAATATCCCCAGCTCTCTGCAGATCCGAAACTATCCCAAACAACTCCAAATTTACTAGCTACATTCCCTTTGTTGTTCAAAACACTGCATAATTGTCATCCTTCCATGCTAGGTTAAAAGTTGTAATCATCTGGCAGTTTATAAGAATATTGTGGATCCCCCAACCCAAATCCTTACCCTAGCCCTGAAATCTGATTGTTTGACAGATGTTGTTCCAAGATGTTGAACTAGGAACATACCATAAAATACTTATGAAGCTTAAAACAGAATATTATAGGGGTAAAATTTGAAAGAGCTTAATAAGATAGTTAGCAGGTTAGAAGAAGAAATATGAAAAATATTCAAAATTAACCTACCCAGGCTCAGTGGAAATATGTGCTTCTACATTTCTGCAAAACTAAAAAAAAAAATGTACCTATATGTACAAATCACTGCAAATTGTAATTTACAGGGCCAGAGTTTTGATTAAGAAAGCCTAATTTTCACACAGTTCCTTATATTATGACCTCAAAACAATTTTAACATGCTGTGATATTTGAATACCAATAAATTTGAACATTAGCATCACATATACAGCTTCATATGTATGGGTTTTCTAACGTAGTAGGTTTGCTCGGTAGCGTTACAGCGCAATACGGCATTGCACTTGTGAGGTGAAGAGTTCCGAATTCTGTGAAACTACAGTTTGACAAAACACCTGAAATCCGTGTATCAGTGAATGTGTTTTCATAGCACTTTTGCATTTGTTAACATTATTGGGTATGTTTAGGGTTGGGTTTGGTTTAGGGGTATTTCCAACATGATAACCTTTTGCCAACAATCACCGGACATTTGAATTCTGAACCACCTATACATAATAAAACGTTGACACATGTTTAGTGCCACTCACTGGACATTTCACTTTGAAACAGCCACAAAATGTGCAGTAAGGTACATAATATGAGTTTTGCAGAAACATCGCCACAAGCACATATTTCCAATGAACCTGGATTGCAAATTACTCAGTGTTTTTTTTTTTTTAGGGTCAATGCATTGCTCTGTGCCAGGATTGTTTTGCCTGTGATCACAGGACTTATTAAAAGTAACCCCAAAACACACAGATCTCTCCAGTAACCTAACTCTTACCCCAGGGCAGAACGCAAAAGGTGTTTGTTTAGCTGGTGTGTAGTTGGCTGTCATTTGCCACATTTGAACATCCAATTAACAAACGTAATCATTGAAATGTGGAAGCATTCTGTTGATATGGTAAATGTCATAGGATAGATAATCATATTAATCCATGATAAGCCGCCCATGTATTTCTCCCTGTAACTAATGAGAAATTTGAAATTAATCATCGTGGTTTAATTAATGATTTATCATACATAATGTGGTTGGCCATAGACTGATCGTATCATTCTTAATTCTGAAAAAAAATACTATTATTTGGTTAAATTTCCACACAGAACAAGGCCTACATGTTGGAACAAAGTGCCAATTTACTCTTTGTAAGAACTAGGGTGTTTATACTTAATGAAATGTTTAATATTTATGAGCAACCAAACCTGTTTTGTAACCTAAACCCAACCTGCAAACATCGCCCATTATCTGCTCCCAGTAATCAATCTTAAACCCCCAGTTACCCATTGGCCTTAGTGCTAGGCATGTAGAGATTAATGAAATCTCTTTAGGGTACTCACTGCACAGCTGAAACAAGATAGGACCCAGAATGCTGTGCTTCGTTGCTAGAGACAACGGGCTAATTGTGCAGGGTTGCACCTCAGTTAAACATCTTAGGCCTTGTTTACACTGCCAGTTAAATGTGACCCAATTCCGATTTTTTGCTCATATGTGACACAGATCGGATCTGTTCTATGACAGTGTAAATGGGAAAAAAAAAAACGCATGCATTCAGATATTTCAAGATCGGTTTCAGGCCTCATTCATATGTCAAAATAAATCGGATATAAATCAGATATGTGCCAATGCGACTGTCATGTAAACAGGCAGATCGGATTTTCTGAGGCATTGCATTCTGTACGTCATTAATACTGTATTAGTGACATGCTATTCTAATACTCCCTCATGACACTAAAGCAATGAGGTTTTGTATAATAATTACATTTCTCTTATCTTTATAAAAATAAAGATAAGATTTATTTATTTATTTATTTATTTTTCTGTAGCTCAAAATAGCCCGTGCAAATTTACACTCATTTTGCCAGCACAGGTCACATATATATATATATATATATATATATAATATATATATATATATATATATATATATATATATATGTGACCTGTGGTGGCAAAATGAGTGTAAATTTGCACGGGCTATTTTGAGCTACAGAAAAATAAATAAATAAATAAATATTATCTTTATTTGTACATTTTCTGAGATGATTACATTTTCTCTGCTCGCTTTTCACGCTGACTGTCATCCGAAGTGCGTGCATATAATGGCGCTTCTGACGGCGCGCAATCCCGATAAATACACACATGTACAGTATTACAGTATTTCAGAATTCACGCAATCTGATCTGTCTTAAGTGAACACTTAGGGCACTGTTGGGGGAAAACATATGATGTGTAACATTATATTAGATCCATGCATTACAGTATAGGACGTCTGTATCATTATCATAATGTTAATCTAACAACAAAAGAAAAGAGGGAATCACTCGCTGCACTTCATTGAACTGCTTTTGTAGTTTTAATAATCAATTTATTTGTAATGAACATACTTAAGTTATTTTTACATTTGATTGTTTTTCATACATGAATGCTTTAGATATACAATGATAAAGGTAATGCATTATTTGTTTCCTTTCTAGGCTATTTGTTCTATGTTTTTTTTTTGAAAAAAATAGCTGTATTTTGATTATTAATATAGTAATTAATAATAAGAAAACGGAGGACTTCACTATCAACTTCAAAAGGGGTGTGACTAAGTCATTTTTTGTCCGATTTCAACAAATCATAAATCATTTTTAAGGTCTTTTAATGGAGAATTTCTTTCTTTCATCCAATTTCATTCCCCCCCACCCATACTCGTTTTTTCATCACAATTAAACTAAAAAAAAGCTCATTGTGACTCGTTTTGTCAGCACAAGTCACATTATTCTCACGAGGAAGCACATGTGGAGGCGGTAAATGACAACAATGCATGCGCGATGTTTCAGATAGTATGGCAAGTGTAAACACATGAATCGGATATTGGTGACAATTGAAACAATCTGTAAACGGACAGCCAAAAAAAAAAATGGATATAGGCAACAAATCAGAATTGGGCATCAAGACCTGCAGTGTAAACAAGGCCTTAGTGTCAGTGCATCTCTAGGTTTTTGAGACTATGTGAATGATTAGGTGAGCCACAACATTAGACACGCACAGCCATTGTCTTGTTATGTGTCTTCTAATTAATAAGCGGTGGCTTCTTTATCTAGGAATAATGTGTTGGTCTCAGAGGGCAGCTTTTTAATTATTATGGTGCAAGACCTTGTTCTGTGCAGCGCATGACTTCCTATCCAGCAGTTTGAATGACATATGAACAGATTATTGAAGCAATATTTTATTTCGTGATCGGTTAGTGGAATCATAATTTATAGTAATGGCATAAACCTTTAGCACAATACCAAGTGACTAGGCGAAGAAATATTTGCAGTGCATAGAGTTCTGGGAGAAAGCTGGACATTTGTCCTCTGCATGCACGCTGCCATTTGGCTGAGGTGCTGAACTCATGAGGTGCACAAGACAACAAATGAGACAGAGCTGGGGATGTGCTGATGCATTCTGTGCTGTTCTCAACATCAGCATCCCTGTTCACTGGGGCTATTGGAGCAGAGAAAAGCTATGAGTGCTGGTTGCAAGTAGCTCTTAATTTATTTCCCACCTTCTTTGAATTGTCCAACTGTCAAACAACCCTCTGGTATATCATGTTAAACAAATGCGTGTCCTGGATGATGCCAAAAAGAACCTGACACAGGTCTCACTTTCCAGAGTGAAATGCAGAAAATCTTTTAAATACATTGTGACCATACGCCCCCCACCCCGCCTTTTTTTTTTTACTGGCTGGGCTTTCTAAACTGCCTAAAATGTCCAGGTCTTGGTTTTGTTTTCCTAATCAGCAAGACACGGCGTAGAGGTCACAGTTACGTTTTATACATTGTATGTACACATATTTGCATTGTTTTGACCATTCTTTGTAGATCCAACCTCTCGATGCCGCGATTGGCCAATTAAGTACAATCAGTGCTGGGTAGATTGTAGTACATTACTGATTACAAATTACATTATAAAAACTGCAATCAGATTATTATTTTTTAAGTAATGTATTCTGACTACTTTTGGATTACTTTTAGACTACTTTTGATCTAACTTGTTTATAGATATAAATGGGATAATTATAATAAACAATAAATAAAATAAAATAAATATAAATAAACAGAAAATAAAAATAGAATATAGGACAATTAACTGACATCAGAGAGCTTGCTAATTTTATATTTAAGGTCAGACGTGGTTTACTGACAAAACACATATTAACACATCATATATACTGTACATTAGAAAACAACATCATAAACACATGTCTCATTTACTCAATAAGTCTTGGTTTATATTCAGTAATGTTGTAATATTTATGTGTTAAAAACTGTACTATTCTGAAAAAAAAATCAATCTAAAGAAAAAAAAATGTAATATATATATATATATATATATATATATATATATATATATATATATATATATATATATATATATATATATATATATATAGTCCCCGTTAAAAAAAACAAAAAAAAAAATACAGATATTGCTATGTCAAGGCTCATTGGGATGCTCAAACAGAGAAATGTAATTATTATACAAAACCTCATTGCTTTAGTGTCATGAGGGAGTATTAGAATAGCATGTCACTAATACAGTATTAAGTGTCTTGCATTATCATTGTAGTTGAACTAAATGTCTGTTTCCTCCCACAGGAACCTGCATGAGGAAATTCAGGAATAACCAAAGGGCAAACCACACAGACATCTAAATCCCCCAGTGGGACAGAAATCTCTGGAGGTCACAGTATTATTTTTTTAAAGGACAATGATGAATGGGATGTGCAATAAATGGCTTTGCAGGGGACTGTTATTAATGATAGCATAGGAAGCTGGAGGACACACTCATGCTCAGAGACATGTTCTGAAGGCAGATCTGTCACATGCACTCATGCTTTCTCTCTGTTTAATTTATTTGTTGAGTTTTTATTTATTTATTTTCAAAGATGCAGTGTCAGCTCGCTTGTACAGATTCTGCACACTGGGTCTTATAGAATATGTCAGTCAGAAGGTCAAATTCAACAATGATTTGTCTCCTGCAGAAACTATTTCTATATCAAATACTTATTTCACTCACTGAAATGCAAATCAATCTCTAATCTTTATATAAGGTTTTTTTTTTATTTTTTTTTTATTATTATAATTTTTTTTTTTTTGGTGTACAGTTTGTCCACACAATCTGTATCTTTCATTCCAAACTCACCAATCACAATGGGCAAGACCAAAGAGCTGTCAAAGGATGTCAGAGACAAGATTGTAGATCTGCACAAGGCTGGAATGGGCTACAAGACCATCAGCAAGAAGCTTGGTAATAAGGAGACAACTGTTGTTGTGATTATTCGGAAATGGAAGAAATACAAAATAACCATCAATTGGCCTCATGGAACAAAACATGGAACAGAGTCTGACATAACGCCCCCTTCCGTGTCGTCACGCTGTATTACATCAAATGGGGAGGGGGGGGGGGCGGGGGGCACTCTCGGGAGGCACAGGAGTATATTTTTACTCTTATTTATTTAAAGCGACAGTATGTTTGTGTATTTTTGTGAATCCCTACATCCCACATGTCTATTTCACTGTGTGGGAAGATTTGCATAACACAAAAAAAAAAAATAAATAAATAAATAAATACTTGGGGACATTTACTGGGCAGTTCTCTGGGCCTGGAGCCCTCCCTGGGCTTAACAGGGAATCGGGAGCCCGATCTGGGCTTAATGGGGGCCTGGAGCCCTCCCTCCCACATGTCTATTTCACTGTGTGGGAAGATTTGCATAACACCGCCCAAATGTTCACGCAAAGAAAGAAGGCCTTTGATTCTTGCTGTATTACTGCTGCCGCCGCCACCATGTCGTGGAGATTTTGTGTTTCTTGTGAAAGCAAAACTACTTTGTTTGGCCTTCCTAAAGAGGACATGACTAGAAATCAGTGGTTTTATTAACATCACTGTTCCAGAACAGTTCAACCTATATATTCTAGTGTGTGTAGTGCATTTTACAGAGGGCTGTTTCCTGGGAGAGTAGCCTACAATGCACGTTTGTTTACAAAGGTTGTTTCTATAAAGGGGGGCAGTTCCAACTTTGCAAGGACAGTCTGGCTTCTCTGACTCACAGCCCGTAAGTATGTTTTCATATTTAAAGAATTTGCCACTGACTATTCAAACGTTTTGAGCAGTGTAGAGTAGCGTGCCCTTAATCAAATCACAAATGCAGACATGGTTTTATTTTTACCGGCACTATATGCAATGCAATGCATAAAAAGACAGTGTAAGTCATTATAATCAGTAATTATGACCCCACTGGATTGCAACAAATGTCTCGTTTGTAATGGGTTTTATTGTTTTTGTCTCATCGCGCTGGGACACGGCATCACAATATGGTAAGGGGCATAAAATTTCCGTCACACGCTTGAGGCATCCGGCCAATCACAACGCACCGGAAAGCTGACCAGTCAGAGCATAACTCGTTTTTTTCAGACCGATGAGCTTTGTAAAAATCGACACGTTTCCAAAAGGCGGGGCATAGAGGAGCAACAATAATGTACAGTATGTGGAAAATAATGTGTTTTTGAACCTTAAACCGCATAAACACTTTACATTACACCAAATACACAAAATAATGTTCTTTTTAGCAACATCATATGACTCCTTTAAAACGCAATGTGGAAAAAAAAGTGTGCTCCATTTCAAAGATGGCATCTGTCACTCAGTATGTACTTTTGGTAATGTTAAAATATTTTTATATTTATGTACTTATCCATTTCTTTGAAAGTACAATGCCTTTGTGTAAAGAACCGGTCTACATTATAGATACATGTACACAGATTCCTCATTAGCAGCTGTCTCTATGGGTGCTATACATAAGCTGTCCACTATATTGGAATGGTCAAAGCTGGTTTTGGTGAGAATCACATTTATTTGTTGGGAACGCTATAGTAAATTGACTTGCATGGTGGGGAAATGTGGAATGGAGTCATCTTTAGTCTAACCATTGACTTCTTATTATTTATAGTGCCTGCAGGACTAGACCGATGCCCTTGAAAAAATGACAATAAGCCAATGTGAAAATAGGGACTGGGGAAAAATGCCTTTCTACAAGGGTGTGCAAATTCAATTATATACTTGTACAAGTATCCTGCCTATGGGCTGACCGCACAATCTAAATGGTAATAGCAGCACATTTTATTTTATTTCATTCTATTTCAACCAATGTTCTATGACAAAATTTCATTGGCTAGTCATGAGGTGGCTCTAGCACAACCACGGCTTCATTATCACAAAACTAGAACAGTTAACTTAATGATTATATTTAATCCTCAACGGACCCAATGCTCATCAAGTATGCCGTATGAGTGCATTGAAAGTCATAATGGGAAACATAGGGGCCTTGACAGATGGAGTTATAACTGATGAGGAGTTATAACACAAGAGGGGGTGATGCTTCCTTAACATTAATAGGAGTTAACAATTTTTAATGTCATCATTTGAATTGTTGGATAAATCTCACAAAGAAACACAAAGATTGTGAAGTGAATTAATGAAAAATGAGCAAATTTGACCAAAAGCAAAATTGAATTAATTGCAATGCAATTTTAGTGGAAAGATTTAGACTTTGGGTTTATATATATAAAGACAAAACATTCATACAAAGTTCATACAAAAGTTCAAATGTTATATATATATATATATATATATATATAATCAAAATAGGCCAAATCAAATTGTTACCTAATGGTCAACATAAGCCAAAATATATATATATATGTGTATATACAGCAAAATGACATTTAATGGTACAGTTTGGGAAAGTCATGGCCTAATGGTTAGAGAGTCAGACTCATAACCCAAAGGTTGTGGGTTCGAATCTCGTACCAGCAGGGATTGTGGGTGGGGGGATGAATAGACAGTGCTCTCTCCCACCTTCAATATCACGACTGAGGTGCCCTTGAGCAAGGCACAAACCCCCAACTGCTCCCCAGGCGCCGCAGCAAAAAAATGGCTGCCCACTGCTCCGGGTGTGTGTTCACGGTGTGTGTGTGTTCACTGCTGTGTGTGTTAACCCACAATTGGAAAAATTCAAACCACTAATACACAATATTTACAACCAAACTAACACACATCTAACATCATGTTTCAACAATGCACTCAAAACACATCCAAAACAGAGCTGTAAAGACTTTTTTTTTTCTTCATTTTAAGAGGTAACTTGGCTGAAAATGCAAATTATATATAACAAAATTGTTTTAAATCTTAACCTTTCATTTGCCATGTCTTGAAATGTTTTTGTTGCCCCTTCTAGAAAAAACAAAAACAAAGCCTGAACCATTACAATAAGAACCAGGAATAAATCTAGCATTAGCTTGCAATCTTCCTCATGTCAAAGTAAATTGCTTTCAACTTAGCTGGGTTTCCAGGGTTTCTTAGTAGCAATGTGACAAGGCTACTGATTAAACCAATGGGGGATCAATAACACAATGGGCACAACTGAAAACTAGCAAAGAGAAATCACCGGCCCAACCTCACAGAGCTGCCACTGATAGAGTTCAGCTCACGATGGGCATAATGGTGTGAGACAGTATCCTCTGTGGTGTCTTTCACCCACTTTTCCACTGGAGCGTAACGAAGGTGTGGGCTATGGATTTGCACCTTTTGATTACCAGTTTGTTAGATCATGACTAATGAGGTCTGACAAAAACAGACTGATTGCCATTGACAGGGGCTAGTGGGGGAGATTTCACAGCCAAATACCATCGAGAAATGGAACAAGGGAAAGGATGAGGGCTTACAACCAAAATCTTTTGTAAAAGATATACACAAGAAAGATTCAGAAGTCTTTATGCAGTGTTTTTGGAGTGTGTGACAGTGTTGTTCCCTTTCGAATGGGAACTTGTGCAGCGTCCCCTAGAGGGAACTATGGGGGAATGCCTCTGGCATGACCGGTGTCTGAAGCATAAGTCTAAACACTACAAAGCACTTGAAACTGGCAGGCAACAGCCTATGACATCAAAACTGGTGCGGTCTTGAGTATTAAAAAGCACCTGTGAAATACGTCATCCACTTTCTTGTCTTCCGGAGACTGTTTGTTTGTACATTAGTTAGGTGCACGTGCGTCTAGCTCCTGAGGGAGCAGAATTAGTGCATTGAAAGGATTTCTCAATAAAGATCTATTCGCACCATCCC
The DNA here is from genome assembly GCF_018340385.1 of Cyprinus carpio. NCBI lineage: Eukaryota > Metazoa > Chordata > Actinopteri > Cypriniformes > Cyprinidae > Cyprinus > Cyprinus carpio. The sequence goes on along the minus strand of NW_024879345.1, from coordinate 2,054,861 downwards.
TATTCTTGAGGGATGTGGAACATGTTTTTGGGTGGAATACTGTATTCTCAATGAGCATTTAGGAGCAAGCACATCTAGCTTCTGATGGAACAGAATGAGCACACTGAAAGGATTTCTCACTGAAGATCTGTTCGTGCCATCCCTATTCTCAAGGAATGTGGGACATGTTTTTGGGTGGAATACTGTCTTCTCTACAAGCATGATGGATGCGCTAGGTATGATGCATTCACAAGACTTCTTCCTTGCTGCTTTCTCCTGAGGGATAGTACATTAATTAATTTGCATCTGTTTTCATATGATTCTTTTCAAAGCAAATCTGTTGTTTGAACTAGCATGCTTGAGGTTAAATGCACACTTTTCACAATGCAATTGCAGTAATGGGTTCTACCTGGTCTTGACTCTCTCTTGAGGGGTGAGAGTTGACCATCTGCACCCCGCAGTCAGGTCCCATGACCACCATTATAGTGAGATGGGATTAAGTGTGGGTTGCAGGCAGAGCACGGACGAGTCAAAGAGTAGGATTTTCTTTTTTGGCTCCACTTGTTGACTCACATAACACTAATGTGTCTAATTTTGAGGAATCAGAGACAGAAAAGTGCTGGAGTTAGGTAGTGGCCTAAGTTGTTAGGCTCTTTGTGAGACTCCTTGTTGACTGCGTGTGTTGTTAGACCTCCTCTGATTTTAGAGGGTTATCTTTATTAAGGATTTTGCTCCTTAGACCTCCGCTACGATAGCTATTGTGAGTTGTAGGCTCTCTGTGAGGCTTCTTTGTAAATGCCTTTGTGTCCTTTCTATCTGTGTTAGACCCAAGTTGCTTGTATCCAGAGTAGGTTTGCCAAGTGGAATAGGTATCTCTTTAAGCCTCCTTGGATACTGCAAGAGTTGTAAGGCCTCCTCTCACTGGAGAGAGTTACATTATCTTACTGAGTCCTCGAAGCTCCACTAGGATAGCATTGCAAGTAGTAGGCTTTCTGTGAGCCTCCTTGCATAGTATCCTGAGTATGGGATATCATTAGTCTGCTTTCGTTTTAGAGAATCGTCATGCTGAGGCTTTCATTTCCAGAGCTCGGTTTGTGTTTGCTAATTAGCTAGACTCTTTCTGAGCCTACTTGGCCACTGTGAGCATCATCAGGCCTCCTCTCATTACAGAGAGTTATCTTTATCGAGAGCGGGTTCATTTAGCAGTTTGTAGGCTCTCTGTGTGCCTCTTTACACGGTATCCTATGAGTTGGGCGTAGTTAGGCCTCCTCTCATTTTAGAGAGTCATCATGGTGAGGCCTCCACTCCTAGAGCTCGGCCATGTACTGCGACCGTCGTCAGGCTTCCTCTCGCTACAGAGAATTATTTTCATTGAGGCTTCCGCTCACCAGAAATCTTTCAAAAAGGTTTATTATACAATGAATTATAGGCCTATAATTAAAACTATTAAAACTGTTGTGTTAATCATCAACGAAAAAGCTTTATTTCAAGCACTGACTTTTTTAAAAAGAAAAATAAACAACAACAACCTTTTTAACACAAAATAGCCTATGTTTCTTCTCTCTTTATGTTCGGGCCACAAGATAAATATTAAAGGAGTAAATTAAAACATTTAGCTATATATACACCATTATCAGCATGTGAAGCAGATTTGTCTCTTGCGCAAAGTTTGCACGTTGCTTGTGTGATATCCATTGGCTCGCCTTCCTGGTTTAAAACAAATATTTACAATATTGCGACGTATAATCAGCCATCCAACCCACCCACCCACCCACTAGTTTGCGGTTGGGGGACTGTGGATTTGCACTATGCCACTGGACTCCATCTGTTTGTTAGCCTAGTGCCCACTCACTTTAGCCCAGGCCCGCCCAAAAATAAAATTCTGGCTATGCCACTGGCAAGCCTCCTTACTAGATGTCCTGAGCGTGGGGCGAAGTTAGGTCTCCTCTTGTTTTAGAGAGTTGTCATGCTGAGGCCTCTGCTCCTAGAGCTTGGTCATCTACTGCGAGCATCTGCCCATGTATCAAGCATAAGGACCACTGCCCACGTATCGACGAGGACACAAAAGGTTCAGTAGACATTTGCTTTAAATTAATGGTTATTGTCATGGTGTAAAGAACAGAAACTGCTCTTTGTTAATAATTGGAATATTTTCTGGGAGTGTCTAAGGATTTTTCACGCTGATGGCCTGCACCCCACCAGAGTCGGAGCGGAACTCCTCTCAGACAACATCTCCAGAACTCTACTCTCCATATGACTAGTAAGCCGATTCTCAAATACCTGCTATGATGGCTTTTGTTCTACCCGCTTAAATGTTAGAAGTACTTGCGCTGTCCAATCTATTAAGACTGTGTCTGTTCCCCGAATAGTGAGGTCTAAAGTTGGGGCTCATAAACATTAGATCTCTCACACCCAAAACAGTTATTGTAAATAAAATGATCACAGATAACAGTTTTGATGTACTCTGCTTGACTGAAACCTGGCTAAAACCAAATGATTATATTGGTCTAAATGTGTCTACTCCACCAAACTACTGTTATAAGCATGAGCCCTGTCAGACTGGTTGTGGGGGAGGTGTTGCAACAATATATAGTGATATTCTCAATGTTACCCAGAAAAAAGGATACAGGTTTAAATCATTCAAAATACTTCTGCTTAATGTTACACTGTCAGATATGCAAAAGAAATCTGTTGTATCTCTTGCTCTGGCTACTGTGTATAGACCACCAGGGCCGTATACAGAATTCATAAAAGAATTTGCAGATTTCCTCTCAGACCTGTTGGTTACCGCTGATAAAGCCCTAATTTTCAGAGATTTTAACATTCTGGTTGATAATACAAATGATGCATTAGGAATTGCATTTACTCACTTAATATACTGTTTTGGAGTAAAGCAAAATGTCACCGGGCCCACTCATCGTTTTAATCATACGTTAGATTTAATTATATCGCATGGAATCGATCTTACTGATATAGATATCTTACCTCAAAGTGATGATGTTACTGACAATTTCCTTGTATAGTGCATTCTGCGTATTGATGCTATTAACTATATGGCTTCGCGTTATCGCCCGTGCAGAACTATTGTTCCAGCCACCAAAGACAGATTCGCAAATAACCTGCCTGAATTATCTCAACTGCTCTGTGTACCCATAAATACACATGAACTAGACGAAATGACTGGCAACATGGGCACTATCTTCTCTAATACATTAGAAGCTGTTGCCCCCATCAAATTGAAAAAGGTTAGAGAAAAACGCACTGTTCCATGGTTCAACAGTAATACCCACTCTCTCAAGAAAGAAACTCGTAGTCTTGAGTGCAAATGGAGAAAAACTAACTTGGAAGTTTTTAGAATTGCGTGGAAAAACAGTATGTCCAGCTATAGACAGGCTCTAAAAACTTCCAGGGCCAAGCATATACACAAACTCATAGAAAACAACCAAAACAATCCAAGGTTTTTATTTAGGACAGTGGCTAGATTATCAAATAACCATAATAGATAGATAACATCAGAAATACAATAACAAATGTAGATTCTACAGCATCTAATACTTCAGTTTTATCCATCGCACCCAAAGATAAACTGCAGTGCTTTACAACTATAGGACAGGAAGAGTTAAATAAACTTATCACTGCATCTAAACCAACAACATGTTTATTAGATCCTGTACCCACTAAATTACTGAAAGAGTTGTACCTGTAGCCGTAGAACCACTTCTCAGTATTATTAACTCGTCGTTATCTTTAGGTCACGTCCCAAAACCATTCAAGCTGGCGGTTACTAAGCCTCTTATTAAGAAACCACTACTAGATCCTTGTGAACTGGCAAATTACAGACCCATTTCAAATCTTCCATTTATGTCTAAAATTTTAGAAAAAGTTGTGTCTGCTCAATTGTGCTCCTTCCTGCAAAAAAAAAAAGATCTCTATGAAGAATTTCAGTCAGGTTTCAGGCCCCATCATAACACAGAAACTGCACTTGTTAAAATTACAAATGACTTGCTTCTTGCATCAGACCAAGGCTGCACCTCATTGCTAGTTTTACTTGATCTTAGTGCTGCGTTCGACACCATAGATCACTACATACTCACAGATCGATTACAAAACTATACAGGTATCCAAGGGCAGGCTTTAAGATGGTTTAGATCCTACCTGTCCGATCGCTACCACTTTGTTTATTTAAATGGGGAGTCATCTCATTAATCACCAGTAAAATTTGGAGTGCCACAAGGATCTGTCCTAGGTCCTCTGCTAATTTCAAAATACATTTTGCCCCTTGGTAATATGATTAGAAAATACGGGATTAGTTTCCACTGTTATGCTGATGATACTCAACTATATATCTCAACGAGACCAGATGACACTTCTAAATTATCTAATCTGACAGAGTGTGTTAAAAATGTAAAAGATTGGATGACCAATAATTTTCTCCTATTAAATTCAGATAAGACAGAGATATTACTTATTGGACCAAAAAACAGTATACAGAATCTCGTAGATTACATTTTGCAACTAGACGGATGTACTGTTACTTCCTCTACAGTCAAAAATCTGGGTGTTATATTAGACAGCAGAAAAGCTAGTTCGTGCATTCATGACCTCTAGACTGGACTATTGTAATGCACTTCTAGGTAGTTGTCCTGCATCTTCAATAAACAAGCTACAGGTAGTCCAAAATGCAGTGGCTAGAGTCCTTACCAGATCAAGAAAATGTGATCATATTACCCCAACTTTACAATCTCTGCACTGGCTACCTATTAAGTTCCGTGTCAGTTACAAAATATTATTATTTACTTATAAGGCCCTTAATGGTTTAGCTCCTGCGTACCTAACTATTCTTCTACCGCGCTACAATCCATCACGCTCCCTAAGGTCACAAAACGCTGGACTTTTGGTAGTACATGTACCTAGGATAGCAAAGTCCACTAAAGCACTTTTTTCGCATTTGGCTCCTAAACTCTGGAATAGCCTTGCTGATAATGTTCGGGTTTCAGACACATTTTCTCTGTTTAAATCTAGATTAAAAACACACCTCTTTGGCCAAGCATTCAAATAATGCATCCCATAATTTTGGACTGCAGTTATATCTGATCAAATGCGAATTATTATTCTTTAGCTTGGGTTACACTAATTAATTTTACTTGGTTGGAATAGCAGCTATACGCTAATTATGTCTCTATTTGTTTCTGTTTTGCCACGGGATTTACATCCTGTGGCACTTGGATTTAAACGCTCTAGTCTGGATCCAGAACACCAGAGAGATGATGCCAACCTCTCATAGGACCTCAGATGATGCTAACCCTGAAACAACATACAGAACTACTACATTTTGCTATAAGTTTGATTGCATAATTGCTGTTAATAGTGTTAATCATCTGTTTGTTTACGTCTTTTATAGATTTTTCCGAACATTTCTGCCGTATGCACATAAACTTACAGTCATCACTGATAAGCTACTACTAAATATTGTTGAAACTTAATTTTCTGTAAAGTTCCTTTGGAATGATTTGTATTGTAAAAAGCGCAATACAAATAAACTTGAATTGAATTGAATCTTTAGGTCTCCTCTTGCTACAGAAAGTTATGTTCATTGAGGCCTTCGCTCATTAGAGCTCCTCTAGGACAGCATCTGTGAGTTGTAAGCGCTCTGTAAATTTTAATTAGTTTTTTTTTTTTTTTTTTTTTTCAAAAATGGCCGATCGTTTCACTAGATAAGAACCTTATTCATCAGCTGGGATCATGCAAAACCCTTTGACCTTCAGCTCGTTGGGTCTTACTGAAGTCCATTATATGGAGAAAAATCCTGGAATGTTTTCCTCAAATACCTTAATTTCTTTGCGACTGAAGACAGAAAGACATGAAGACATGAACAATTTGGATGACATGGGGGTGAGTAAATTATAAGATTTTTATTTATTTATTTTTTATTCTGGAAGTGAACTACTCCTTTAAGGATGGATTCCAGTCAATGTTAAAAACAGTTTAAGGCTATATCTTCCAGTTATATTGACCTTTAAATGAATTTTAAAAAGGATTTTTAAATGAAAATAAATACATCACTAATTTTTTTCATTTTTTACCAGTTTAATGCAATTCTGCTGAATATTTATTTATTTATTAGGCTAATTTCTAATGAAAAAAAAGAAAAAGATCTTACCGACCACAAACTTTTGAACAGTAGTGTAGCCCATAACCAAAATTCACAATGCAAATACATATCATCTAGGGCAATCTCAGATAATTGGCTAAAATGAATCAACTGAATCAAAATTAATCAATGGGGGTAAAAATCATGCAACATTTTCTCAACAGTACCTAAACATTGTGACAGCATCTGGCCTTGACATTAATAATTGAACTCTGTAGTCTAAATGAATAATGCTTCTGAAGTCCCTGAGGTCATATTTAATGCTTAAATCAGAGTCCAGTTTAATGGTATTATAGAATGGTTTAGAGCAATACAATTTTAGTCTACAGCTATACAAACACCAGAAGTCTTGGGTAAAGTTGCAGGCAGTTACAGGCTCACTGGCTGAGATGTGAGCAATGATGACTTTGTGTAGGTTTACAGCTAACACCATGTCATCATCAGTTAGTGCAACAGTCTGCAATATCTGGCAGACAAACACCCTAGAGTGATAGAATATAGGATGCCGTCAGAATCTCCACTGACGGCATCCACAGAACCCAGTGAGACTTCATCCATGTTCACACTACTGCATTGACCCTTGAAAAGAAGGGTTCCAAATAACCACTAAATCCATCCGCTGCAAAGTTGACTCTTTTAGCAGTTAGCTTGTTCCAGCTGCTCAAAACACTGAACTCTTGAGATACTGTCAAGTTTGTATCAGTTGTTTCTGGCTGGCATCTCAAAGAGGTGTATTGCTGTGCAGGTATATTCTGCAAATATTTTTAGTTGCTATGCTATGTCTCTAGATTTGTGTTTTGCTAGGGTCTTTGTGACTACTTGTAGCATGAGCATGAATATATTTGGAGGGTCGCACAGACCTCCACGTGCTAGCCAACAGTACTCTTACTGCTGTTAGTGTTGTGATATTTAACTTAAAAATATGATGTATGGCTATAAAAATATTAATAGACTGATCAATTTGGTGATTATTTTAATACTGGATGTCTCAATACAGACTGTGAGTCTCAGGTATTTTCCAGTGGACAGAACCAGTGAACTTGGGTGAGTTTGGTTTACCTACATAAACAGTTGCAAAACATCCGAGTGAAAGCTTATCAAACTGCTCTCAGAAGGGTAAGATATATTCCCCTCAGGAACACCTGGAGCTTGTGGGAGGGGTGAAACAGGGGTTTAGCTTTAAACGGGTCATCGGATGCAAAATTCACTTTTGTTATTGTTTGAACATAAATGTGTGTTGGAAGTGTGTGTAAACATCCATAATATAATGATAAAAATTCACCCAATGTTTTTTTTTTTTTTTTTTTAAATCCCCTTTCTCGAATCAGGCTGTACTGAGATTCCTGTCAGAATGACGTAGTTCTGCACAGGCCGCTCCCACGATAGTTGATTGACAAGGCCGTCTTACCTTAGACGCGCCCTGAGTGAGCTGTCATCAGTCCGCCATTATGTCGACTCCGGTGCAGGGGAAGACAAGAACATCTCCGATCGAGATGTTTTGTCGTTGGTAATAATGTAATAATGAACATAGCAGTCGTCATTTACTCCCGACATCTTAGCCGCTGAAGACGCAGAGGATTAACGTTGCTTTCGTTTTGAAGGGAATGCACCAATCACTGATATGCCTAAATGAGATCATGATCGAGCCTCATTCAGAAGTATAATGTTTTTTATGAATCTTTACAAATTGGCTTTCCTAATATGTGCTAGTGAGCAAGTTTCGCAGCTAACGTAAACAGTAGTGCTCATCACCCCACAGAAGTGAGAGGCAGGTTCAACAGAGCTCATTAGCATTTAAAACAACATGGACTAGAATGGCTTGCTAAAAACAGCTCATTTTGACAAGGTAAAAAGGTATCTTTTTACTAGGGCTGCACAATTATTCGTATTTTAATCTCGATAACGATATCCACCTTTCTCGGTTAATTAAAAATAATCGTCACGATATTGGCCGGCTCGTTATTTATCCTGAAACGTGTTTTTAATTTGGCATTTGCGTTATCCTGCATTACTAACAAGTGCTTGTGGTTGCCAGATGTGAAGCGCTTTAAGCTCCAAAACAGAGCTTTTTCTCCTTTAAGGATACACTTTCTTCCGGGTGTTTTATTTAATTTGTGCAATCTGGCAACCCTGTGCGCGCTCACTGATGGCAGAACAAGCGCTGAAGATAATATGAAAACATACGAGTTTAGCGATCTCTCCACAGCGATATTCTGCTTACATGAAAGTGTCATATGGACAATGTGTTTTTTTTTACAAGCCATTTGTACTATTTGTGTTACCAAATGTGCCATGATCAAACTTTCACTGAGTTTCAATAATGGATCTATTGTGTCTGAAGAATAAATGCGCTTTTCCTACCTGTGACCAGACAATGGGGAAAAATGTACATAAATTGGAATTGTTGGAATTTATATTAAGAGTTTCTAAAGTTTTTACCAGTTTTCGTGTTGAAAATGGCATGGCATGGCAATGTTAGTTTTCAGTGTGTATTAACGATCTTTGAGCAAATTTACTGTGCGATCTGAGTGGCTTTTTCCCATGTGCAAACAAATTGTCACTTTGAAAATGTAATGTAAATACAGATGACAAAACACTAACCAAAACCACGAGTTTTGTATTATCATAGTTGGTTAAATGAAGTCAGTGTATAGTCAGTGGAGGTTGGTTAAAGGACACATGAAATGTTATTGCATTTCCCTGCTGAATAAAAATAAATAAATAAATAAATAAATGCTAAAACCAGCCTAAGCTGGATGACTGATTTTAGTTGGTCATCCAGCCCAGTCTTTGCTGGTCAAAGCTGGTCAGAAGGCTGGTTTTAGAGGGGTTTTGACCACTTCCTTAGCTGGTCAGACTGGGAGACCAACTGGAACAACCAGCTTGATCAAGCTGGGAGACCAGCTTAAACCAGCTAAGTTTAGGCTGGTTTTAGCAGTTTTTTTTTTTCAGCAGGATAGAATAATCGTTATTAATAACCGTGATTATAATTTTAATAAAAATAATCGTGATTATCAGTTTAACCATTATCGTGCAGCCCTACTTTTTACACTACCATTGAGAAATTTTAACCAAAGTATGTTATAGACTTTTCATTATATCAAATGGACATCCGACCCCGGATTCCATAATTAGAAAGATCAAAGGAGGGGAGTTAACTGTGATTGGTCAAGAGCTGTTAAGAATAAGGTATAAAAGTGGATGCCTGGACAGAACAGATTCAGATGTGGCAGCTGTCATCTCGGTTTTGTGGCTTTGTTCAATACATTTTATTTTGACTTCTGGATCTCTGCTTGTTGAGCTTTAGTCACAATAGGACCACTGCTCCTCAACATTAGGTACCAGGATGAAATCCTCAGAGCCACTGTTATACTGGTGCAGTGGGCCCCGGGTTCCACCTGGTGCATGCCCGGCCTCAGGTGGCCAGAGTGTATTGGCAGTCTCTGGATGACAAAAGCATTGATGCCATTGACTAGTGCTCATGTTCCTCACCTCTGGGACATTATGTATCGGAGCATCTGAAGCCACCAAGTAGCAGCAGAGCTAGTGCAAGATGAGCATTTGTGGTTGCAAATTGTTTTGTTTTTTTTTGTTTGTTTTTTTGTGATTTTGAATCCAGCCCTCAGTGGGTTGAAAACTTTGTGACCATTTTCAAAAATTGTTCTCAACAATGCATAAGCGTAAAGATTTTCAGCTTGAATATTTTGTTTGTAGAGATCCAATGTGATTTTATTGTTCCTTTATGTATGTATGCATTTATTTATTTATTCATTATTTTATTTTTAATAATTATTATTATTATTTATTTATTATTAGCAGTGTATATATAAATTAAGAAAAACAATCTGCCTGCAATTTTCCAAAACTGTGCTTTGGTCCAGAATGTCTTTCTCATAAAAATAAAATTAACATCATGCCCTCATTTCCACCTTTAGATGTATTTTTATTGCAAAAGTAATATATTGATTAATATAAAATGTCAATATCTCCTTAAAATACCCGGCACCTTCTTAAAAACGGTCTGGAAGAATCTTTGTGAACATGGAGTGTGCTGGTGAGATAAGAGGTGGGGGAGGGGGGATGGGTCTCTGGTTTCTTATCAGCCTTCAGAGCTGCCAAACACCACTGGGACCAACAATTGAAATGGAAGTTTATAAGAGATGACGATTAACTGGATAGGATATTTAACTTTTCTGTATTAAATTTGATCTCACTAGAGGCAGTGCATTTAAACAAACACACACACACACACACATATATATATATATATATATATATATATATATATATATATATATATATATATATATATATATATATATATATATATATATAACTTGTTTTACTTGTTACTCTACATAATTATATGTTACCTTTTATTTTATACTCTTTATAATGATAAATGTGACCTTCAATTATGAATTTTTTTCTTCTCCCTGAAGTGTCACTTTAGCTCTCTAACATGCCATTTTCAGTGGCTGAAGTGCAGTGTTGACATTTACAATGATTGCGACAACAGCAGCATTTCCAGTGTAAGAATTCTGATGTATTGCACAAACAATACTGTTTTTTTTTTTTTTTTTTTTCAAATCTGTCAGATGTAAATGGTCCAAATCCAAGAAGCAAGTTTCAGTTAAAATCATATACTTTGTGATTTTCAGTAAAGATGAGAATATATTTTCCATCTAGAGGTCATTTCAAGTTTTTCAGCATTTTTAAATTGAAATCGAATAGCTGAAGATGCCATATGACTCACTTTGTTCAGGATGTCCAGAGAACGTCAAAAGTAAACTTTCACCCAGTTGGAGATAAGATGATGAGCAGAAATCCAGAACCCGAGCAGGATTGGAATGAAATGAGGCGTTCAAGTGTGCTGTGCGATATCTGTGCGGATCCGGCCTGACTGACAACAGGCTCCGCAGCGTTGAGTCTCAGCACTGACAGCAACACAGTGACATCTAGAGGCGGTGTATGGAAGTGCAGCGCACCTGTGCAGGTGATTTTTGCAGACTGGATCAGTAGCAAGAGGTCACAGCAGGATTTTTAAGTGTCACGATTGTAGCACAGCACAATTGTAGTGTCACATTGATTGCTTATTCTGAGCACCATGTTAGCCTTATTTTCAGCGCTCTGAGGAATGTGATGCAATCAAAAGCATGCTAAATGAAACTCCAGTCATCTCAAAGCAGGTCTAGGAAATTAATGGATTTTCAGTAAGCTCTCAGTATTTAGCTTCAGCTCTGCGGTTTTAATGTGGTTTGGTAATTCTCAGGAAACAGTGCCATTTCTGCCTTAAAATGTCAGGAATTATTATTGCTTTTAAATCATTTTATGTGAAATGGCTACTATAGTGAACTTGCTAGAAATGTTTCTTTCTCCTCCTCAGTCCCAAAAAGGATATGTGTCCAAACCAATAGCTAATTCAAAGGCTGATTCTAAACTATTAGCTTGTTCTGAAATATGTGGTAACAGCCTTTCAAAGTACCAATAGTTATTTATCGCTTTATTTTTTTATTTTTTACAATTTCTCAAAAACCATCACATTAGAGGAGTTAATATTCTGGAATAAACTGAATAGATTATTGTATAAATTCCACTATTATATCAACCAGAATTGTTGTGCTCTGTAATAAATTCACATTGTAGTTTAAAGAATAATAACCAATTTCTTTTTCAAAGCATGTTTTGTACCAATCCCAATGCATTTTGAGAGAGTTGAATTTTACAGGGTTGAAGTGCAAAAAAAAAAAATGTTCATTACAGCCTTAACTAACTTATTCACTTTTTTTTCCATACTGTAATAAAATATATTTTATTTCACCGAAAGCTTCACTGTTTATTTACAGAGCTATGTTTCATTGTTTTTCATCCTATTGTAACAGCCCATTTTCCAATCTCTCTCTTGACCTGATACTGTATATTAAAAGTGCAAAATGATCATGATTTCATTGTACACTGAAAATATTTGCTTCTCCTTTGACTACACTAAATATGTGTTGGAGGTTGGGGTGTAGAGGTGTGGGGACCGTATTTGTTCCAGATTTATTTGTAATTATAGTTTGGAGTTCTGAAATGCTAAAAGTTCATTCATCCAAGTGTCCGTGACATTTGAGAGTGAGATTTCTTTCCTCTGCCATGAAATGAGTTTAGTCCCGCATGAGCAACACTGACAAAGAAATACTGGCTAATTATTTAACTGGAGGAATGTACCTTCAGGGAACGTTGGCCAGAATCTTGTCTTCTCCTCAGTAGAAAAATGACTGCATTGCTGATAGTGTTAATTGGTCAATTTTAAATGAATGTTTGCTGTTGGAATCAAATTGACGCAATTTTCCATTCGCCATTGTTGAAATTCATCTACCTTGGCAGTCTGTAATGTTATACATTGGTTCATAGTTATTTGTCAGAAGGCGGAGGCAACATGCCTCCAATATTCATTTATAAAGCTTGCACCCTCTACTAAATGTCAGCACAAATAAAATGTCTTCATTGTTTATTCGCTAAACTTTATTACTGTGCTGCCCATCGAGTTTATAATATACTATTACTTTAGGACTTCTGAGGTGGAGTTATTGGTTCCTTTGTGTTTAAGTAGTTTTAAAGGTTTCATTTGTTTTCCTGCTGCCTGATCCACTTTACTGAGATGTGTCTCCATCAGAGACTGCAATGTCAATTTACTGTCACGTCAAGTTATTTAAATAGCAGCTTTTAAAACCTGTGATTACAAAGCGCTTTACAGAAAGGAAATACATGTATCCATTCACAGAAATAGAGGGAAAAAATAAGAAATTTTGGAATAAATACATAAATAAAATGTCCTCAAGGAAAGGCACTTGTGAGCAAATGTGTTTTTTTTTTAAGTGTGTAGTGAATCGATTGCTATATAGCACAACTGATAGAGTACACACACACACACACACACACACACATAAAAGGCCTACCCTTCCAAAAGGTACTAATGTGTTCACTTCAGGTACTATTTACATTACCTTTTTTTTATATTAAGTATTAATATGTACCTTTAAGATATGAATATGTTCCATGTAGGGTTAAATAAGGTACCAAGATACCTTTTAACTTTTGTACCTTAGGATATTGCACAGTGACAGCTTTTTGCGGTTTTTTTTTTTTTTCCTGAGAATGTAAGTCATCAGGGAGAGAGAGTTCAATTGTATGGAACTGTAATGACTACAGGCTGATTCACAGTTTTTTAGCTGTGTTTCTCGTGCAAACAAGTTATCATTATGATCTGAGTGATCTTGTTTACTGTTACAAATGTATGTTGGGGTATTACCAAAAATAAGAATCTTAAAGGATAGTTCACCCAAAAATGAACATTTGCTGTTAATTTACTCACCCTCTGGCTTTCCAAGATTTAGGTGACTAATTTTCTTCAGTAGATCAGTGAAGAAGATTTTTTTTTTTTCTTTTTCTTTTTTTTTTTTTTTTTTGCTGAAACCGTCATCCTTGGTGATTTGTAAAATTCAGTCAGCAGCTATCTTAGTCAAAAAAAAAAAAAATACCTTAACCATCTAGAAAAGCATATAGCTACAGGCAAAACAAAACTAATACCTGTGGCTCCTGATGATATCATTAACACACACACACAAAAAAAAACGTTCCCTTTTGGTTATTAAAAAAATAACCTACAGGGAACGTTCCTAGAACGTTCTTATTTGGTTCCCAAAAAAATAACCAAATGGGAATGTTAGGGGAACATCTGTGTTTGTTGGGTCCAATGTTAGAGAGAGGACAAAATAAACAGAAACATTTAAACTTCAACATGGAGAAGTCTGATGCAACACAAAAGGTTTAATACTGTCAAATATAAGACTGAAGAGTAAAAAATAAATGGAAACATTAAAACTACTGAAAGAACAAAACAGTCCAGTCACTGTTATATCCACGGGCGCTGCGGATAATCCCCGGGTCGGGAAATAAAAAAATGCATTCTGATTATTTGCAGGTGGGACACGGGTGGATAAAATAAATCATAAATGATGCAAATATTAATGACATATTTTTATATCCTTTTTTTTTTTTTTTTTAACAGGCAGATGATTTCGTGTGTGTGTTTTCGTTTACCTGATCGGGAAGTTGCAGTGAAAGAGAAGGTGACATTCCAGATAAAGTTTGAAAGGAGTAAAGCCTGTGTTACTGCTATTGAGTAGGCTAATATGGCCAAAGAAGATATTTTGTTTTATAAATAAATCTTCATTTAAAAGCAGCCCACGATCAGCGTATTATGTTACCATTATCCCTTAAGACTCCGACGAGGTTTTATTCCATCCTTCATGCTGTGACAACTCACAAAAGACTATTTTTAGCCAAGCAGCACAGAGAACCGCTTCAAAATCAAGCTGCGGCTGGCTGGTTTAAACACAAGCACTGACTACCCAACAAACACAGAACGTTCCCCTAACGTTCCCATTTGGTTATTGTTATTATTTCTTTTGTAACCAAATAAGAACGTTCTAGGACAGTTCCCTGTAGGTTATTTTTAGACTTTATTTTTATAGCCTAAAGGGAATGTTCCCTGTAGGTTATTTTTAGTTGTCATAACCATGTAAACTAATTAAAACTTTGCAGATGTTTCTGATTATTCTAATGCTGAAATGCATATATTTTCTGAAATATTTTAATCATAAACAAACTATTTTTTTTTGTAGAATTTCATGTCTGAAATAAGATTTTAATAAAGTATAGACATCAAAGTAATCAAATCGCATTATAATGATAATATTATTCCAACTTTATAGCTGAAATTAAGCCAAGTTTAAGCATAGTCTGAAAAACATATCATAAACACTCACGGCTTCTCCAGCATCTTGCCTTTAATACGTATAACTGATATGCACACGCATAAACATCACACGCATAATTACAAAATTAATGGTCATTTCATTTTACTGACTGACTAGCATTCGTTTATTGATGTCTTTATTGAAGAAATACTTATAATTAATATATGCGAGAGTAAATATTGTGTTTTCAGAGACATTTGACACGTCTAATATAAGAGGACACGTTAACCGAGGAGTGTTTTTTTATTTTTATTTTTTATGTATTTTTATTTTTTTAACTGACCAAAAGAGAGAAGCACATCATCGTTAATTAAGTGGTAAGAAATGCATGAAATGTAAGTCAAATAAATGTTATTCATTTTTAAATGTTAATTCACATTTTTACAACCTAATATTTCTCATTGGTATTTGGTGCTTAAGAAGCGTAAAATCTGGGTTATTATGTGGTACATGGTAGTTAAACAGATAATAAAGAATGGATACTTCTCATTTAATCTCATTTAATGCTCCTTATGATGGTTAAATGTGCTCTGATTATCTTAAACGATTATCATCATAGAATGTTTCCGGAACGTTCCCCTAACCCAGGAGTTTTCAAACTTTTTTGTCAGCCGAACCCCTTTGACCTAAATTATTTACTTGAAGTACCCCCTGAGATTTTAAGTAAAAATTTCAATAATTTAATAGCACATTTGCATGTTTAACGTTAAAAACATTTTTATCAGTTTTAAAGTTTCAGTAGTATTAACATAGCTATTGTTATTATAACACTGAACAAATTATAAAAATTCATACATTTACACATTTAAATCACATTTGTATAAACCTGTAACATTTCTTTGCAAAAAACTTTTAATTTTATATATATATATATATATATATATATATATATATATATATATATATATATATATATATATATATATAAATTAAATTTGTTAATGGTATACACTCCTAGGCATTCCGTGTACCAACTCACAAACCCCCTGCAATTCCCGCACGGACCACCAGGGGTTCGCAAACCCCACTTTGGGAAAACCCTGCCCTAGCCAAAAGGGAATGTTCTATTTACGTAAAGAAAACTTTCCTGGCTAACCAACAGGGAACGATCTGGGAACCAAAAATTGTAAGCTGGGTAGAGTGGGCGCGATAAGCTCCAGTTCCCAAGGAGCCGTAACTCGCCACAGACATGTTCAGTGAAGCACAGATCAGCTCTAACGTCACTGAATCTGCTGTTAAAAATGAACCATCCATTCATCATATCATCATGCCAAACATACATGACAAATTCATTTTTCATTGTTTCTCGAAATGTCATTGCAATTACACACCAGCGATGGTATAACTGCGGCATTTATGTCCAATTTTGATGTCATCAAATTGCGATCAGTTCGTGAGATCGACCAAGTGCAGTGAGTACCTACATAAAATGTGATTATCGGCCGATAACGATCTCCGGCCGTTCGATCAGAGCATCCCAACACCTGCTACATTACGATGTTTAGAAAATAAATCCATTTCCTGTGTGCAAATGTGCCACCATTACTATTGCATAATGGTGAATCAGTTATATGTGTTAAAGTCAACATGAAATCAAAATGTAAAATTCTTATTTTTTTAATGGAATACTGCAGTGTTTCTCATAAATCATTTATCTGTGCACTTCATTCTTTTTTCTTTTTTTTAAATTCATGTGCCCTCGTAATCTTTAATCAAAAACGTTAACCTCCCCTCCCCCTCAAAATGACTAATTTTTTCTTCTGGTCAGGGCTATGGCACAAGGGCGGAGCTAGTGACGTGAGGGATCAAACGCTGGGGAAAAAACTAAAGCTGATGTTTCACTTTTTGGAAATCAATGCATCGACCAGTGCTGACGCAAGCAGTTTGGGAGTACACTACCCTTAAAAGTTGAAAGGATATTAGGATATTACCACAACATTACTCTTAGGACATTGCAAACTTTTTTTAATGAATGTGACTGAATCTCTCTCTCTCTCTCTCTCTCTCTATCTTTCTCTCGCATGTGCATGCTGATGGGCATGTTTTGTGCCATTGATTGTCCTCGTCGTCATCTTCCTCAATAAATAAAACATTTCTTCATGCCTGGGTGTCGTCTGTGAATCCAGTGGAGAGAAATCCCCTCACAACCTCCATTTTGTTAGCAACGCCCCAACTTCCAACGATCCAATCAATTCCCAAAGGATGAAATCAAGTCCCACCCTCTCATTTCAAATGCCATTTCACTCGGATAGACGTCACAGTAGAGAAAAAAAGACAATCGCTACTTCCGTTTCATGCCAACTTTAAGACATAGGGGGTGACAAATGAAAGTAAAAACCAAGGCCAAGTGTTTTAGTTATTTGTTGGCCAATGATTCTACAAGTCATGGAGACTCTGCCGGAGAGATGGAACATAGTTCTGCCAAACAATATTACTTGGTTTTGGAGAGTGCTGATTGATCCAAAATTTTCCATACACTTTTAAAAATAAATGTTCCAAATGAGGGTTTTGGCATTGATGCCATAGAAAAAAACATTTTTGAGTTCCCCAAAGAACTTATCAGTAAATGGTTCTTTAAAGAATAATTTTAATCATCTAAAGAACCTTTTTCCACTGTAAAGAACATTTTTGTGCAATGGAAAATTTCTATGGATGTTAAACGTTTTTTATGGAACCATAGAAACCAATAAAGAACTGTTCTGTGTTTAGGGATATCTATCAAAAAAAAAACGTTCTGTGTTCAGGGATGTCTATCAAAAACTGTTCTGTGTTCAGGGATGTCTATCATACCAGACAAGTGGACTTGACTTTATCCCCATCAGTGCCGCTGTCTAATCAAATCTCTAGCCTTGTTGGACAGCTACACAGAAAGAATGTTAACCAGCCATCACACAGGATTAGTCCTGTTATTTGTCACGTGGCACAGACAGCACTCCGATCAATACCTTTGATGACAAAACAAAAGTTGAGAGGTAAGATCTTGGCTTCTTCTGGTGGGGATGCTGTAGATTGGAAACTTGTAGTAGACAAGTTCAATAACGCGTTGAGGGCTTTTCTGTGTGTCAGCACTCTGAGTGAGTCATAGATTAATAATAAATGGGGAGGATGAGATGACTGGAGGTTATTTCTCAGCTCTAGGTTTAGCTGTGGTCTCACTGGGTGCTACAGGCTGCAATTCTGGAGTGCATGAGCACCCCATTTCTGCAGGCTCCATATGATCAACAGAGACAGAAGGGGTTGATGGGAATGCTGGCCATTTAAAGTGGTCAGAGCTCTGAATAGGGGATATGTTGACACTAATAAGCTGCCCTTACATCCGTACCCTTCCAAAAACACACTCAAAAACAGTGCATGTTACTGGAGTATCGTTCTGCTAATAAATAATTTATCTTAATGTCATTTAATCATCTCCAACTCTTGTCAGTGCATTAGGCAACAGTACGCTTGAAATCGCCACTAAACTAAGAATGGAAAAGATTTCATGAGTTTACAAATACAATAC
Source organism: Cyprinus carpio (assembly GCF_018340385.1). Classification (NCBI taxonomy): domain Eukaryota; kingdom Metazoa; phylum Chordata; class Actinopteri; order Cypriniformes; family Cyprinidae; genus Cyprinus; species Cyprinus carpio. The sequence goes on along the minus strand of NW_024879345.1, from coordinate 2,036,425 downwards.
ATACATCATTCTCTCTTCATTGTGCCACAAGTCCCTCATAGCTAAGGAATCAAAAGAAGCCCTAGACTGTACTGTATTGAATTTGGACAGACCATCGTCCCACCGGTGTTCATAAAAGGTTCTTTCACATCCAAATGCACATCAGTTTGACAGGAGGCAGAAGGGTCAAATCTCATATCAGGCAGTGGACTTTTCTACTAAAGTTTGTTTTTCTTCCTTCCTCTGGTCTGTCTTCAACTCCAGCTCAGTTTCATATCTGAAAGTTTCACTCAAACCAGACCAAATGTATTCTGTTAAAAAACAACAAAACTAAACTGAAGAAATTCTGTTGTTTACCAAGACTTCTCCAGTATGGTTACCAATGGTTACTGTATTATATATACAGTGGCGGATCTAGAGATTTTTTCCTGGGGTGGCATGAGGTTTCAGGAGGGGGGCCATGGACATTATTCATAATTTAAAATGCTACGGTTTTCATTGAATGTGTTTTGTTCTCTACACTACTAGACTAGTAGCCTACTCTGAGTAGGGTTTGAATGTAGTGGGCTACTTTTACTTGTTGTGATTGAGTAAAATTTCAGTCATGTAGGGCTAACTGCAAAATGCGTGGTCAACCAGAGAGAAAACGGTCAGTTTGTTGATAACAGGTGTCCATGTGAGTCAAACGTGCAGTGCTTGTGCATCACCAGCTTATGACACCACTTAGATATCTCAGAATAATTTGGCATGTCTGCCCAGGCTGCCACTGACTGGTGAAATTTTGCGAGGATCGCTGCTGTGCTGGTGATGGGTGAAACCATTGTGACTGTGAGGGGGAGGGGATTCTAAATCGGCGATTTCTGTTTTGAGAGGAGTTTGGTGTGGGTCTCCTTGGCCTTCAACGTGTAGGTTATGAACATAAAATATACTTAAAAAATATTATCTGATTTATAAATGGGGTGGCAACAGGGCTGGCAAGACTGTATCCCAGGGGTGTCAGCTGCCACCCTTTGCCACCCTGTAGATCCGCCTCTGTATACCCCCCCGAAATTTGGCTGGCCACCCCAGGTGCCCCCCCCTCCCAGATGTCTTGTCATAGGCTTGTTTTTAGTAAATTTCTAACTGCATCTGGCAGTGGCGGATCCTGGCATGTGCAGCTGCCTATGGCCGCTTTCTTCTCCTCTTTAATTTAAGGCAGTTTCTATAGTGTGATATGACAAATATCGAAAATGCATAATGTTACGTGATTTATGTAATGCGCAAGGTCAAATCTCTCCACTCGCAAACAGATTCCCTTTACTAACACAAAACTGGACGTCTGCTTTTAAATATACATTGTTCTTTTATGAATTAGTTCTGCTTTCGCTCAGATATTGCGTGTACATGGTCAAATGTTGTCTTCACATCACTGAAGACCAGAAGAGCTTTTTTTCTAATTCAGGTGAGGAGTAGGCTTATATCACTAAATAGAAACAAGCTGATTATAGTCAGCCTTCTCTAGTTATTTATTTTATTAATAGCCTACTTATTTTAGTTGTGTTTAAATCGTTAATATGCATTAATTCAATTATTTTAAAATAGTGCATTTATATTTAGTTGTTTTTGTATATAGTTTTGCAATAAAAGCATATCAACCAGGTTCCAGAAATAATCACTGAGGGACTGAGGGTGCTTCTGAAATTAGTGAAGGTGCTCTAGTCTTAATGCACATTTTAACATATTTTGTCCCGTCTACACTATGGTTATCGTTATGCCAATAACTTCTACTTTGAGAGCGAATCCTGCATAAATATGCAGACGTCATTCCCTAAACTTTGCAATGTGTGTGTGTGGCCAAAAAACAAAGTTATTAAAAAACATCTGAAATGGATTATAGACTAGAAATCTTGCAAAGAGTGCTCATAACAACTAAAAGCTGTCACTCTTTGTTTAGTGAGTGCATACATGATGTACTTTATTGTACCATACATCGTGCCCCCCCCCCAGCGTTTAGATGATCATGATAAGCGCTTGTCGTCACAGTTGTAAACACGATGGCTTTCTTCTTTGTGAGGGGGTTTGGCACCACGGAATATTTGTTTCAAGTCAGAACATTAAAGGGGTTGCAAGGACTAAAGTCTCAAATCCAAAGTGATATTCTTTATGAAAGTTAAGACTTGTCCACGCCCTCCTAAAACAGCTCGTTTAAACACACCCCCACATGTCTACGTCACGATGTGGGAAGATTTGCATAACACCTCCCAAATGTTCACACAACGAATGAAGTAACATTTTTTCTCACTGTTCCCGCCGACGCCATGTTGTTGAGAAGCTGTGAGTTTTCATTGTGAAAGCAAAACTTAGTTTGGCCTTCCAAAAGAGGATGACATCTGCTTTGTCATGCCTAGAGCTGATCTTTGCTGGTCGCTGAGGAAATACATCAACTTCATGCTGTGGGTCTCTGGATCGTCTTTCACCATGGACAAAGCGAAGTCCAGCCCGGGGTCGAGACCTGGTGCCCTAGGCGAGATTTTAGATTTCCACTGATTTGCTGATTTTTCTTTACCATAGTATAACATTACATAAATACTGATAAGTATTAACATAAATAAGTAGTAAATAAATTGTGATAAAAATTAAATGGAGATGTTGAATCGCCTTGTGGGTATTTTATGAGTGAATCTGTTAAAATAGCATATTGAAGAGACCAGATATAAGCGACTCCCAGAACTATGCCTACAATGACAAGTACTTATTACAACAAAGAGAAGTATGAGCAATATGAAATGCCTAAAATAATCTAACAGACAACAATGGCAGCAAAATGAAGGCTACATTTTGTAATTTATTTGTAGATGTTAGCCAGCTAGCTAGCTAGTAAGTCTAATTAGCATACCCATACCTTTCATTCAAATTTTGTGCATACAGTGGAAAATGACATACTTAAACTTGATTATTTCATTTTATGACTGCTAGAATATAGTCCTAGTTATGGTCTTTTTCAAAAGACATTTAGACACTTTTTGAATAAAAAAAAACAAGCAATAAAACAACTATTAAAAAAACAACATTGCAGAAGCTTAAATTTATTTTAAAGAAAATAAAGTAAAATTAAATAAGCAGTTAACTAAAGCAAAAACATTCCACGGTGTCAGTGTTGCCAGTTAAGATGTTCTAAAAATGCTATTTCAAAATACTACATAAACATCATAGGCTAATACACAGTCGTTAACTTGTGATTTTTATCTCTATATTGATATTTTTCTGCTCTTCTTCTTTGCGTCGCTTCCTGACTTGTTTACTCATTTTTTTAGAAATGATACTTAAAGAGCACATAAATGGCAAAACTTTTTTAACTGTGTGCACCATGCATAATTAATGCGTTATGAAGATGTATTATAATTACGTCATGACGCAGAAAGTGTTGTCAAATCTTTCGAAAATGATTTTTCGTTAATGTCAATTTTATTTTATTCTAAAATTATTTTGAGCAATTTGATGATCGATCGGTACTAAAATTGTTAACGGTCAGAAATTATTTTGATAAAAACACGATGGAGTAGGATCGCATGATGGTCACAAGAGGGTGCACTTTCAACAACAACAACAACAAAAAAACTTTCCAGAGGCGCCCCCAGTCATTTTGTGCCCTGGGCAACTGTCTATGTCACCTTTGACACAGGCCGGTCCTGGTCATCACAAGTGGTTGCCGCAAGCCTACCAGCTGCTCCTTCATCGAATCCGCCGGCCACGCCATTCTCAAGACCGCGGGCCATTCCTCACTCAAGCCCGCAGTGTGTGACGCTATGTGACACATTTTATAGAGGACTGTTCCCTGAACCTGCAGACTAGCCTACAATGGGTCTGTGCTCAAAGGCTGTTCTATAAAGTGGGGCAGTTCCAACTTTGCAAGGACAGTCAGGCACTTTTGACTCACAGCCTGTAAGTACATTTTTTATATTTAAAAAATTTGCCACTGATGATTCAAACAAGTTTTAAGCAGTGTAGAGAAGCGCTTGTTGTTTGTCGTTTCTCCAATCACAAATGAAGACATGGTTTTATGTTTACTCTGTGCGATACGCAACACAATGGGTAAAACACAGTATAAGTCATTATAATTAGTAATTATGTTACCACTAGTTGCAACAAATGCCTCGTTTGTAATGGGTTTTATTGGTTTTGTCTGGTTGTGCCGGGAGACGGCATCACAGTAAGTTAAGAGGCGCAACATTTCCGTCACCAGCTTGAGGTATTCAGCCAATCATAACGCACTGAATAGCTGGCTAATCAGCATACACCTCGCTTTGCAGAACGATGAGCTTTGTAAAAATCAATGCGTTTCAGAAAGGTGGGGCATAGAGGAGCATCAATAATGTACATTATGTGGAAAATAAGTTTTTTTTTTTTTTTTTTTCTTAAACCACATAAACATTACACCAAATACACATCATAATGTTATTTTTAGCAATGTCACATGACCCCTTTAAAGAACGCGACTCACATGTCTCCTGAAAATCCTGTATAATTCAACCAATCTGATGATGACTTCGAAACTCCTGAAGTGCTTTTACTTTTGTGTGCCGTATTCATCAGATGTTCAGCCAATGTTCTGTGGGTGTAACGTCTGAGGCTAAGACTACCAGATCCCCTGTTATTTTCTGTTAAATAAAAGCCTTTCCGAGGCCTGACACCACACCCACGGTGTCTGTCGTTTGCTCCTCCCGCCATTTAGTTAACACTTTATTTTGATAAACATGTCAACTACCAGTGATTAGAGTATTATTAGACTGTCTGGTTAATATCTGCTAAACTATAAAATTAAAATAAAGGTAACTGAGGCTTTTTATTTCACAATTCTGATGGTCACAGTTCTTCTTTCTCAGAATTGGGAAGTGGGAGTTTTGAAATCTGAGGGGGGGAAATACAATTTTCTTACAATTATATCACAATTCTGACTTTACAGTGCACAATTGCGTTATATAAAAAGTCAGAACTGCAAGTATGCACCTAGCAATTCTGACTTTTTCCCCTAAGAATTTCCTTAAAAAAAATCAGAATGTTAACTCGCATAGTTGCTTATAGTCAACAGAATTTTTAAAAGGGGATCATCAAAATAAAATGTAACAAATATTTGATGTGAACTCTGGTGATTTTAGTCTTCTCTAGAAATATTTAAATCTGGAATGCTAGATATTCCATAAGGTAAGCACTCAGCCAGAGGTGTGTTGGCAGAAAAAATAAAATAAAAAATAATAATATTCTTGGGAATCATATGATGACAACGCACAGGTGGGCCCATCAATTTTAAGGCTGTTTACATGCCCACCAGATGCTGAAGTCTATGACCAAAAGGAATGTGCTGTGGGCATACAGATGTTCTTACCTGACTTCTCCAATCCAAACCCTCAGTGGTCGCAGCTGCTCAGTAACCGACACCTATGTTTGTATCCATATTATTAATGATTTAATTTAAATGATATATTTGTAAACAAAACAGTTATTATGAAATATTCTGGAGACTGAAGTGTGTTTTGGCCTATATTTACTTTTTCTAGTAGACAATCTATAATTTCAAGAGGTTAAGCTTTCCATGAATTACATTTTCTGGTATTGACACTATCGCTGAATTCGCTGAACAGTCGTGCCAATTTTGAGTGTGGTATGTCAACAAAATACTTACAAAATCTTATTCACTAACCACCCAACAACCCTGTTTTGTTGAAATTGCATCTTCAATAATTAGATTCAATAATAATAATAATAATAATAATAATAAAAACATTAACATTCTTTTTCATGCATATTAAACTACACTAATTTTATGGGCATGTTCACACCATTGCCTGATCTACATTTAGTACCTTAATTATTCCTTTTGAACAGTAGTTCTCATACCCACATGTACAGTATATACTTCTATATACACTATATGCAACATGTTGTTCCAAACCTGTATGATTTTGAAGAATATCCTGTTCGGTTTTATATGAATTAATGAAGGCTGGGGCTGTCTAACTAACTAACTTAATTAATTAATTCATAGCTTTGTTTAAGCAGATTTACATTTTGATCCATTTCATGACATATTCATGGTGTTTTGTTTCCATTACAGCTTGCTTTTATTACATAATCCCCATTCACTTTCATTGCATGGTATGAATAAAAACCAACAGGTAAAGAGCTTAAATTAAAAATTTGGAACAAGAGGGTGAAGACAGAATTTTCATTTTTGCAGGAACTACAGTACAGTAGTCCTTTAAAACCATTACTTAATTAAAATAACATCTTGAAGCTACCCCTCCCACATACAACATGACATTTACTTTCAATGCACCTTCTTAATCCAATAATTAGTAATGATGTAACTGGATTTCCCCCCAAAGCATAAATGTTTCATGTTTTATGTGTGAACACCCCAGTCACTAGGTAGCAGTAGTGTGAGTAGTTTAATTTAATTAGAGAGGATCTTGCCATGCCCAAACAGTGGTCATACGATGTGGCACAGCATGCCAGACAGGCACATCCTGTCTGAGTTGTGAGGAATATTAAACACGACAGATGGCTCATGAATCATGTAGGTGCACAAGCAGCAACAATGGACTTTTCTGTGAAAGAAACAGAGAGAGAAAGAACAAGTCCTTTGTTGTCTATGCTGTACTACATTAAAATGAAATGTTATCCACTTCAAACATAAGTTTCTACGATGTGTGAGTCATCCAGTTATATATATATATATATATATATATATATATATATATATATATATATATATATATATATATATATATAATTATTATTTTTTTGGATAGTTGTTGTGGAAGGGAAGTTAAAAAGGACAGGACTGTGATACAAATCATGTCTTTTAATTTATAGACTACAGTCTTTTAAATATGACATCAGAAAGAATTCTATACAGAGAATATAATGTCATGCATTATATCATAGTTATGAGAAATAAGCTCACAAATGTGAGATATAAAGTCACAGATTTAAAATATCAAAAATTGTTTACCATTACTATATGCCATCAAAGATATAATATGGTTATTTGAGGGCACTGTTAGTAGAAAGACGGATATGCCATTTCACATTGGTACAAATTCAAGTGCTGTTGTCTGTTTTAATTTTAGATCTGCATTGGTTTGTCTCCAAGTGTCTACAGCAGGTCTCTCGGTTGGAGGTCCCTGGCAGTCAGAGGCTCCTGCTGTCTTTACAGCAGTGGTCACAAGGTGCTGTTAACTACAGGTGTACTTTATCACACACTTCCAGGAGCACTCCTAGCCAAGTGTTCCCTGTTGTCCGGCTCTGGGAGGGTGATGCGAGGGCCGGGGCAGGACCCTATGTTGCATTGTCCACAGTTACTTTTCAGTATGCTATATACACTACCTATTATTTATTTATTTATTTATTTTTAACCAGCAAGAGAAATTGTGATCACAAGTAAAATATGATTTATTGTGCAACACTGATTTAGCTTGATATAAGTGACACAAAGCTGAATCTGAACTGTCTCCCTAAGCTGAGTTTCATTAAAGGGGTCATCGAATGCTCATTTTCCAAAAAATTATATGATTCTTTAGGGTCTTAATGAAAAGTCTGTGACAAAGTTTAGTTAAAATTTCTCAATGGTAGTGTAAAACACCCTTTTTTCCCTGTCAAAAACAGCTCTTTTCAGAGCAAGCCATTTTGTAGCATTTTTCTTTAAATGCAAATGAGTTCTGCTGACCCCGCCCCTCTCTTCCGAGCCACTCTCAGAGGGACTGTTTATGTTAGCCACATTCATTGTGAAACTTGCTAATTAGCACATTATTACGAAAGGCGATTTGCAAGATTGCAGATTCATTAAAAACCTGCACTTCTTCTGTAGGTGAAGTTGAATCACGAATGATTCGTGTGAACATAGACGCATTTAGGTAGATCAGGGGTGCATTCCTTTCAAAAACAAACTTAATCCACTACGTCTTCAGCGGCTCAGATGTCAGGAGTAAATGATGACTGCTACGTTCATTATTACATCCAACAACAGAACACCTCAATCGCTTAGGAGACATTCTTGTCTACATCTGCTCCAGTGGTGAAACAACTGCGGACTGATGACAGCTCACTCAGGGAGGGTCTAAGGTAAGACACCAGTCCAGTCTGAGCTGAAACACCACTGTCAATCAAACTATCGTGGGAGGGGCCTGATGTCACACAGACAGGCATCTGAGATCCGCTTGATTTGAGGAAGGGGAAATTATTTAACTAGATTAAAAAAAAAAAAAACCCTGGGTGGATTTTTATCATTATAGGTTGGTTGTGTACACACATTGGCAACACATTTTAGTTTAAACAACTTGTAAAAGTGCATGTAGCATCCGATGTCCCTTTAACTGATTTTGCTGTTTTCCTGTTCATCATTGTGAAGCTGCTTTTACACACTCTGTATTTTAAGTGCTATGGAAGTAAAGGTTGCTTGGCTTTTAATGTTTTTCTTGGTGCAGTCTTGGTGAGTCTCTTATTAACCATGGCTGCATTTATTTGATGAAAAATACAATTAAAGCAGTAATATTGTAAAAATATGATTACAATTGAAAATAACTTTTAAGTAATGTAATAAATTCCTGTAATGCAGAGCTGAATTTTTATCAGTTATTACCTCAGTCTTCAGCATCACTTACAGTGAATGATCTTCAGAAATCATTCTAATATGCTTATTTGCTGCTCAAGAAACATTTCTGATTATTATCAATGTTTAAAACTCTGCTGCTTAGTATTATTATTATTTATTTTATTTTTTTCAGGATTATTTGATGAATAGAAAGTTCAAAAGAAGGGCTTTACTTAAAATATACAGATCTTTTGTAATATAATAAATGTAATATTTTGGAATATGACTGCTTTTTTAAACTGTATTTTAATCAAATAAATCAGCAAAAGATACTATTGTATTTACCCCTCCTCCAGATACTATACTCTATCTACGTGTAAACCGATTAAAAAAAAAAGTTTTGAGGTAGGCAAAAACACATTTGACAGGAATTGACAGATCACAGACAGTTCAGATAGGTGGTGTAGGCATATAGATTCAAATAGTCATATGCAGTATATATATATATATATATATATATATATATATATATATATATATATATATATATATATATATATATATATATATATATATATATATATAGCATGTAATATAGTAATATAGTAGAATAGCCTGTATAGTTATATTATCATTTATTAAATATAATGGTGCTTACTTAAACTAAATTTGTGTACACAGTATAATGATAATAATACAACTTAACTTCTACATGACTTCACTTAATTATCAGTAAGGTACTTTATATACTGACATTGTCACTTGCAGACAGCAATTTCTGTAATTTTAATTTTTATTCATTTACTTTTTTACCTCTATTGCAGTTATGTAAATACCCTGTATAACCTGTCTGCACATTCTTCTCTTGTACATTCCTGCTCATCTTAATATTTATTAAGTCTACAGTATACTGTCCTGCACATTTTATTTTATAAGCATTTGATTTTATTCTTATTTTTTTATCTTACTTTTTCCATATATATATATATATATATATATATATATATTATATATATATATATATATATATATATATATATATATATATATATATATATATATATATATATATATATATATATATAATTTTATTGTGTTTGTATTCTTTAATAATTGCACTGTCCATGGAGCGGACCTGACTTACATTTCACTGCTGGTCATATGATTTCCATATAACCATGAATGTGACAAAAATCTTTAATCTTGAATCACTTAGACCTGTATACACTGGTGGGTGACGCTAGGGGGCGATGGTGAGCCGCAGGGAGTTTCACTCATGTTTAAAGAAGTCACACTGCCAGTCATTGAAACACAATACTGTGAAATGAACAAATTTCTTGTTGTGTTTATTAATTTTGCAGGTAAGATAAGTGATGTGGCATCACAGTTTATGTTCATGAAATGTTTATATGAGGATTTCATGTGGTTTTTAATGCACTTATGTTTTGAATTGATAAAATGAACCGCATTGGCACACGGCTGGTTTGTATGGAATTATTTTTGTATCTTTGTCATTCAATCAAACATTCTTTGTTTGAGAGTAAAACTAATTATTTTGTAATAATAATAATAATAAAAAAAAACATAGCAAAAAAAATAAATAAAATAAAATAAAAAATTCTTAAGGTTCAAAAATGAAGAAATTGACATTAACAACATTATTTGCAGTGCATATAAATCTTTTTTAAAATCTTTATTTTTCTTTGTGCACTTTTTATCGCGAAACCAAAAATGCGTCTCTCTTTTCTGCTGTCTTTTTTTGCGGGTCTAAAACTTTTGTTTGTGAGTTGAAAAGTTTTACTTGCGAGTGAAGCTGTGTCTCAGTGGGCGGTCTCTACCCACCGGGATGAAAGGCCTTTTTCTATTAGTCACTCATGATTGAAGTCACAGGTTGACCACGCCCACTACGTTTCCCAGGAATCCCTGCCACCGCAGTCTGACAGAGGAGCGAGCAACAGGTCGTTTACTGGGTAAGATAACTAACTTAACTTATCTTAAGCTCAGTCACAAAGTGAACTTAATTAGTCCCTCCTCTCATGCTCTCTTATTTAAATACGTAACATTAGCTAAGCCCGTTGTAGATTTGATTAGCCAAAAGTATAGTTAGCTGCCAGAGCCCCCAATAGTAAAGTGTCAGGCCGATATTTTCAGAGATTATAGATTATTATAGCTCCAGTGAAGTAAGGTGAGTAACGCACATCAAATAACTAGCCCATTTGGCGGTTTATGATTCATATATTATGACCGTATGACACCGAAAGTCAATTCGCGGGCGGCACCCAACAGCTGTAGTTTGCCATTCAAAGTTTGGGACCGATGTCTGAACATTCTGACTTCGCCCTAATCTACAAGACTGTGTAATGTGCATTTTAGTAACAGGTTTGTTTTGTACTATCTTTAAAACCTGTGCAATGACAAATAAGGACTGATATTCAGGACTTGTCAGCCAGTACAACTGCAGCCTGTCAGAAACTTTGCTTTGAAGACATTTTGATGAACTAACTTCAACATTTCAATATGCCCCTGACTTCTAAGGAGTGTTTTTATTTGCAACTACTCCCAACAGCATAGGATTCTATCATTAGAAAATGATATTTTATTTTCTGTTTGCGGGAAGAAGATTTGGTGTTGATGGATGAGGCAATATCTTTAAGACAAAACCATAGACCTGATGCAATATCATCCAATGTTGCAATCACCCTCAGGAGGTACACAAGCAAAAGCTAAATTGAACATGGTCAATTATCAATTCCTGTTTTACTAAATTTGCCCTACATACATTTTAGTATTTAATGTGTAGGCACTTGAAGCCCAGTGCCCAGTATGGACAGGAACATTTTCAGTGTCAGAAGTAGAACTGCCATACCAGCTTTTGTGGAGAAATGTAATGGTAATAGTGACTCACATTAAAGCATTAAAGCACATAAAAGGTGCTTTGACTTTAATTATATCTCATGGTAACCTATCCGAGTATGTTCATCACATTGGTTCATTACAAAGGTCATAAAAAAATTGAAATGTATATATAGTACACACACACACACACACACACACATTTGGAAACATTAAGGTTTTTTTTTTTACATAAATCTCTTCTGCTTATCAAAGCTGCATTAATTTAATCAAATATACAGTAAAAACAGTGTAATTGTGAAATATTATTACAATAACTGTTTTCTATTTGAATACATGTTAAAAATTTAATTTATTCCTTAATTCCTATTTTCAGCATCATTACTAGTCTTAAATGTCACATGATCATTCAGAAATCATTCTAATATGCTGATGTGTTGTTTAAAAAACATTTATTATTGTCAATATTGAAAAAAATGTTTGCTTGTTTTTTGGATTCTTCAATGAATAGAAATTTATCTGGAGTAAAAACTGTTTATAACAGTATGTCTTTACTGCCACTTTTCATAAATTTAATGCATCCTTGCTGAATAAAAGTATTAATTTATTTAATTTCTTTCCAAAAAAAAAAGTCTTACTTACCCCAAACTTTTGAACAGTAGTGTATATTATTACAACATCTTTCTATTTCAGATAAATGTACACAACTGTTTTCAACATTGATAATAATAAATTTTGTTGAGCAAAAAAATAAGCATATTGTTATATTGTGACACTTAAGACTAGAGTAATGATGCTGAAAATGTTGCTTTATTTTTTATATACATATATATAATTATATTTATTTCTTTTTACAGTGAGGAGGACATGATTCGTCATGCAGTAGCACAGATAAACACCAAAGACATCTGAAATCTGTCACAAGATAACACGTCTAAAGTTGTGGAAACATCAAAAAACAGGAAGCACTGTCAATCCCTTGAAAATCACCTTACTTGGAGAGCCTGTAAAAATAAATAAATAAAATTATATGTATATAACGTTAAAAACAATAAAGCAATCTGTTATGCATCATTACTCCAGTCTTAAACGTCCCTTTTAGATGTTTTTTTATGATGTTTTTTTGTTTGTTTGGTTTTTTTTAGGTGTTTTTTTTTTAGCTTTAATGTGAGTCACTATTACCATTACATTTCTCCACAAAAGCTGGTATGGCAGTTCTACTTCTGACACTGAAAATGTTCCTGTCCATACTGGGCACTGGGCTTCAAGTGCCTACACATTAAATACTAAAATGTATGCAGCACAAATTTAGTGAAACGGGAATTGATAATTGACCATATTCAATTTAGCTTTTGCTTGTGTACCTCCTGAGGGTGATTGCAACATTGGATGATATTGCATCAGGTCTATGGTTTTGCCTTGAAGATGTTGCCTCATCCATCAACACCAAATCTTCTTTCTGCAAACAGAAAATAATATGTGATGTTCTAATGATAGAATTCTAGGCTGTTGGAAGTAGTTGCAAATAAAAACACTCCTTAGAAGTCAGAGGAATATTGTAATGTGGAAGTTATTTCATCAAAATGTCTTCAAAGCAAAGTCTCTGCCAGGCTGCAGTGGTACTGGCTGACAAGTCCTGAATATCAGTCGTTACTACTGAAGTAAGTTTTGCAATTGTCATTGTACAGGTCTTAAAGATAGTACAAAAACAAACCTGTTATTAAAATGCACAATACACAGTGTTGTAGACTAGGGTGAAGTCAGAATGTTCAGACATCAGTCCCAAATCATTGTATTTTAGAAAACTTTGAATGGCAAACTACAGCTGTTGGGTGCCACCCGTGAATAGACTTGTGTTTGCATATGGTCATAATATATGAATCATAACCCGCCAAATGGGCTAGTGATTTGATGTGCATTACTCACCTTACTTCACTGGAGCTATAATAATCTATAATTTCTGAAAATATCGGCCTGACGCTTTACTAATGGGGGCTCTGGCAGCTAGCTATACTGTTTGCTAATCAAATCTACAACGAGCTTAGCGAACGTTACGTATTTAGATGGGAGAGCATGAGAGGAGGGACTAATTAAGTTCACTTGTCGATGAGCTTAAGATGTTAAGTTAGTTATCTTACCCAGTAAATGTCCTGGTGCTTGCCATGATACAACCTCGCTTGCTCCTCTGTCAGACTGCGGCGGCAGTGGCGGGGATTCCTGGGAAACGTAGTGGGCGTGGTCAACCTGTGATTTCAATCAAGAGTGACCAATAGTAAAAGGCCTTTCATCCTGGAGGGTAGAGACCGCCCACTGAGACACAGCTTCACTCGCAAACAAAACATTTAGACCCGCAAAAAAAGATGGCAGAAAAGAGAGCCGCATTTGTGGTGTCATGATAAAAAGTGTTTGAAGTGCACAAAGAAAAATAAAGATCTCCAAAGATTTATACGCACTCCAAATAATTTTGTTATCAATTTCTTTATTTTTGAGCCTTAAGGAGAATTTTTATTTTTTTTGCAATCTTTTATTTTTTAATTACAAAATAATTAGTTTTACTCTCAAACACAGAATGTTTGATTGAATAATAAAGACACAAAAATAATTCCTTGGGTTTGCATGGCCCACTCGTTCATGTGAGGTATTGCATCATAAAAGAATGATTGATGTTGACAGAGAAGATAATAATTAAAAAAATGCATGCAATTTTGTTTGTAAAAGAGACTTAAGTAATATTTGTTTATAAATAAGTTTGTGTTCTGGCTACGCTGATGCTGGTGGAGAGTTTACAAATGTTTAGTGTTACTTAAGTATACTTAACAGTAGGGGTGGAATGGTTCAACTTTTTCATGGTTCAGTTTGTATCACGGTTTTATAGTCACTGTTTCGATATGGTTCGGTGTGTGCTATGTTTATGGAAAAACTATACTTTCAAATAAAAATAAAGAAAAAAAAGAATATTCTATCTAACTACAAGCAACAGCACAAATAAATACAAAAGAGTAAAAATATAAATAAAATAAACAGTGATTTTTCAGGTTTTTTTAGGTAGGTCTATAGTTTTAGGTACAGAAATTTAATAAAGTAATCAAATGTTACACAGCATTGCATATTTGACTATAAATTAAAGATTAGTCTTTATTAAAGTTGCAAAAGGTATTCAATCAAGAGCAGTGAGTGATTTATTTGTTGTTGCTCTTCGATTAATATTAAGACTATTTCCCTGCTCCTTTGTCCTCCTCCTCCGCCTCCTGCATCAACTCTAATAGCTGAAAACTTTGCCAAGTTTTTCATTAATAAAATTAAAAACATCAGTGCACAATTTTCCACACCACAATCCGTCAAGCATATCTCACCAGCAAACATAGACGCATTAACATCCTTCTCTTCACTCTCTGAGGCAGAAGTCTCCAAACTCATCCTTTCTAATCATCCTACTACTTGTCCGCTTGATCCTATTCCATCTCATCTCCTTCAAGCCATTTCTCCTGTAGTTGTACCTGCACTCACTCACTTCATTAGCATACTGTATCCCTCCAAACTGGTGTTTTTCCTTCAACATTTAGACTGGCTCGTATAACTCCACTACTTAAAAAACCCACCCTCAACCCAACTCTTTTAGAGAACTACAGACCAGTTTCCCTTCTTCCTTTCATTGCAAAAACACTTGAACGAGCTGTGTTCAACCAAGTCTCTGCCTTTCTCACACAGAACAACATCCTTGACAGCAACCAATCTGGCTTCAGAAGTGGACATTCAACTGAGACTGCCTTGCTCTCAGTTGTTGAAGCCCTAAGACTGGCAAGAGTGGAATCCAAATCTTCTATACTTATCTTGCTTGATCTGTCCGCTGCTTTTGACACTGTTAACCAATAGATCCTCCTGTCAACCCTACTGGCAAAGGGCATCTCAGGAACCGCACTCCGGTAGTTTGAGTCTTACCAATCAGATAGGTCCTTCAAAGTATCTTGGAGAGGTGAGGTGTCCAAGTCGCAACATCTAACTACTGGGGTGCCTCAGGGCTCAGTTCTTGGACCACTTCTCTTCTCTGTCTACATGGCATCATTAGGTTCTGTCATTCTGTCATGTTTGCCTACAAAACCACCACTGGCTCTGCACCCCTTTACCTAAATTCATTACTTCAGACTTATGTGCCCTCTAGAAGCTTGCGTTCTGCAAGTGAACGTCACTTGATTGTGCCATCCTAAAGAAGCACAAAGTCACTTTTACGGGCTTTTAAATTAAATGTTCCCGCCTGGTGGAATGACCTGCCCAACTCAATCAGAGCAGCTTTAGCCATCTAAGAGTCTTTAGCCATCTAAGAGTCCTTAGCCATCTTCAAGAATTGGCTTAAAACACATCTATTCCATTTTCACTCTAAACTCTAAAACTCACCACTCAAAATCCAAACTCAAAAATAAAAAAATAAAAAAAACTAACTAGCTTTCTAATCTTTTTGTATTCTATCTGTTTTCTTTTCTTTTATTATACAATTAACAAAAGCAAAAAAAAGACCTCTAAAACTAGCTTGCTCTATTCTTTTTCTATTCTATCTGTTTTCTTTTTATTACATTATTTAAAACGCCCTTGCTACGTGTACTGTGTTTAAGCTAACTGAGACTTGTTATAGCACTTGTATATCATTGCTCTTTTGTTGATTTTGATTGCTTCCATTGTCCTCATTTGTAAGTTGCTTTGGGTAAAAGTGTCTGCTAAATGACTAAATGTAAATGTAAGACTGTTTTGTTTGATTTAAGAGAATGCACTGATCCAGTGTACTGATACAGTACGTTCAGCCAGCTATGTCTGCTATAGGATACTTACCAAGATGGGAATTTTGACATAATATTTGTGTGAATTTGTCCATTTAAACACAATACTCCAGACAGAGCTTAATATTTGCATGTTTTCTGAGATGCAGGCAATACTTCAGAGAGAGCTTTATATTTGTGCGTGTTCTAAAATGCGGGTTTGCGCGCTTCGGATGAGTGAATGCACAAATCCTCTCACTAAATGTTTAAACTGGCAAAGCTTAAATGAGTTTTGTTTAAACACAGATATCAACATGTGCTGTTCAGGTCTCACCTGTGTGCGTGCTATCAGCACCCGGGTGATAACAAAAAAAATGACTGCTCATATTCCATCATACGGCATTCACATTGAACAAGAGTGAATGGTTTGTCCACGGGTGATTTTTTTCTTTCTTATCGCTGTTGTAATATACTGGGAAGCCAGAATGCGCATCCATCAACAGAAACATACATAAACCAAACCCTGTTTTTCATTTACATGTTATTTATAAGAAACCATAGCCTATTACAGATGCATTGTCAGATTTTAGTTGAACCGCGGTCCTAGCGCGTGCCGAACGGTGTGTGGAGAACGGTACGGTTCGATTTTTTTTTTTTTTTTTTTTTTCGCGAACTGTCCCACCCCTACTTAAAAGTGCGTATACAGTTAGTGTATTCATTGAGTGTTATTATAGTGCTAATGTCAGTGAGTTATAGTCTATATTGTGGAATGTATTGTTCTCATTTTTGCTTTGCATCATGTATATCAAAAGATTGCACAAAGTGAGTTAATTGAAGTTTCACTCATGTATGAAGAAGTCACACTACCAGTCGCTGAAACACACTACTGTGAAATGAACTAATTTCTTGTTGTATTTATTAATTTTGCAGAGTGTGATAAAATAAAACAATATATGTGACACCAGAATCTCCACCTCTTCTGCGTGTGTAACAGTAGCAAGACATCCAGTATCATTACACCTAGTTTTGAAGTCCCACGGGGCTATTCATTTACACCAGAACATAAAAAAAAAAAAAAAAAAAATAATGCCATTAAACCTTCATTTTTGGTGAAAATGTCTCAAGTTATGCATGTAAGCATGGTTCCTTGAGAAGGGGAATTGAGACTCTGCTATGGCGTTATGGCGAATGCCTCCGGCATGACCGGTGTCTGAAGCATCTAAAAATGTCTGAAGTCTGAACATGACAATGAACTTGACATTGGCAGGTGGCAGCCTATGACATCATTACTGGTGCGGCCGAGAGTATTAAAGAGCACCTGTGAAATATTTCATCCACCTCTTGCCCGAAGGAGACATGCAAGAATTCCTGAAGAATGGCAAAGGGATGCAGCATCTCGTTCCCCTTCTTAGGGAACCATGAAAGGGAGACATTCCCTATCGACTGGGAACTTGTGCTGCATCCCCTAGATGGTGCTATGGGGAACTGTATACCCGTGCCACAGTGCTCATAAGTTTGAGTGTGAGTCAGGTCAAAGACTCAAAGGACCCTCTCCCTGCACCAGCAGCACAATCATAGGCCCGATTTTCTCAAGAAAGGAGGGCTTAACAAGAGAGAGGAAGCCTAACTACATTCTTATTCAGCCCAGCATCCAAGGAGGCTCACAGTGAGCCTAACACTTTAACTGGCCCATGAAGCTCTGCAGATTGGAGGCCTAAATACAACACCTCTCAAAATGAGAGGCAGCCAAGCAACACTCCATATTAAGGTCAGTATCCAAGGAGGCTCCCAGAGAGCCTAACAACCTAGCATACTACCCTATCACCTAGCCGAGCTCTAGGAGCAGAGGCCTCAACATGACAACTCTCTAAAACGAGATGTCTAAATATGCCTCATGCTCAGGACATCTTGTAAGGAGTGTAGGACCTCGGTGAACAGTCACACCAATAACTGCAGAATCGGCTACTTCTGCCAAAGGAATTAAAAGAGCCTATTTCCTCCCATCTGCACATTCTGAACTCCATTAATTATTAACTAAAGAGTAACAATGCTCAGTTGTATGTCTGCATTTAATAGAAGTGACAACGTGATTCCGCAACAGAGGACTTTTGTTGCAAAATACCCCCGCAAATCAGAAAACGAATCAGGAGCTAATCATGTGACGTCGACATCCTGTGTAACTTCCTGTCAGCCTTGTTGTTTTCCAATTAAAAGAGTTGACGACATTAACTCTTTTCACAAGATACAAGGACCCTGTGTATCAAGAAGCATCTCATGATCACAATGTATGGAAACCCCTGCGGCCCCACAGGAATCATTAATAATTAATGGACCTCAACACAAAGGATCCATATAGGATCCACCCCATGACTCTGCTTCCTGCTTGGTTGTGAAGTTTTCTACAAACTGAACTTTTCAATAAATGATCTCAAAAGGACAACCATTGAGAAATCTGAAGGTTTAATTATATTCACAAATAATATGTTTTATGTCTTATACATGTTTGATGTGTTCAAATGTAATCGGTGCAACTTTAATCAATGTTTTACTGGTTTTAGCAGATAGTGCTATTAAATGTGTGTAAGATATGGAAAGTTTAGTGTTAAACGAAAGCTCACGTTATTTGCTTAAACTTGGAGCTAATGAAATGTCCAAATTCTGTATTGGGTGCACATTATGACACTTTATAAGGTATTAACCAAAGTTCCACAATGGAGTTCATCTCACATGACGATGTCACAGGATGCTTAATCAATTCACAAAGAGAAACAGTACAGGGCATGTCTAAGTTCTGCAACAGCATCCCATTGGAAGATCGTGTCGTGGGATGGACCAAATCCTCTTGGATAAAACCCCAATGCCTGAACTAATTCAGAGCACGCTTCCTTCTTGAACTACCTACTCCAACGCTGCTAGCGTTCTTGTCATCCAGAACTCAAAAACACTCCGTTGAAACTTTGTGACTGCCAAGAATCTTCGAAGTCTTGCAAACCGCGAAACTATCCGAAGGAATTCCGAAGCTCTACGTAACCAGGAGGGTTTTCCCAAAAGACGTCATCCAAACGACAGATCTGCAACCAACTTGAGGCGTGGGGATTCCCTGAGACGAGGCAACAAGCGAATCTCCAACTCCGCTTTTCAGAGCAAATGCAAGTAAAACAAACAAACTTCATTCCTTGCTGAAATAAGTGCAGATTGATCTTAAGCAGTAAAGATAAGACACATCTCTGCTTTTGTGATTTTCTTGGTGCGATCTAACGAATAACTTACTCCTGGGACTTCATTCAAATTCCGTTATCATCCTCTTCAGTAACTGTGTGTGTGTGTGTGTGTGTGTGTGTGTGTGTGTATGTACGTGTGTGTGTATGTATGTGTATGTCCATTAGGTTTTAGGTCCATGTAATAGAGTAGCTCAATAAATTCTTGTTTCATTTATAAAGAAGTATTGTCTTGTGTGGTGTATTTTAAGATTAAACTTTGCCCAGATCCTATGCTACCTAGCTCGTAGTTTATAAATTATCATTCTGTTTGTATTCTCATTAAGCCATGAAATAATATAAACAGAATTGAAAGGATACTGAATTTTATGTTCGCTGGACGAACCGTTGATGAAGTATAAACTAATTAAATTTGGAATCAGTTCAATTAGAGCAATTCGAATCTTTAGATTCGATTCTTCTCAAAATAAATGAGCTAATATTTCCTTACAGGAGGCTCACAGAGAGACTACAACCCACAGATACTGTCCTAATGGAGTTCTTGCGAGTGGAGGCCTCAATGAAGATAACTCTCCGTAGTGACAGGAGGCTGACAACGCTTGCAGTTGATGGCGGAGCTCTAGGAGCTGAGGCCTCAACATGACAACTCTCTAAAACAAGAGAAGACTTAACAACACCCCATGCTTAGGGTACCTAGCAAGGAGGCTCACAGAGAGCCTACAGCTCACAATCGCTATTCTAGCAGAGCTCTGGGGAGTGGAGGCCATAATAAAGATAACTCTCCATAATGAAAGGAGGCCTGACTCTGCTTACAATGGCCAAGGAGTCTCACAAAGAGCCTAGCAACTTAGCAAACACAAACCAAGCTCTGGAAATGGAAATCTCAGCATGACGTCTCTCTAAATTAAGGGGAGACTAATGATATTCCATGATCAGGATACTATGCAAGGAGGCTCACAGAGAGCTTACTACTCACAATGCTATCCTAGCGGAGCTTCAGGGAGCAGAGTCCTCAGTAAGATAATTCTATCCAGTGAGAGGAGTCCTAACAACGCTCACAAGTATCCAAGGAGGCTCACAGAGAACCTTGTCGACCTTTTTTTTGTGTATTTTAATTGACTTGCACTTGTCTTGTATTTAATTATACTGCCAAGTTATCCTATCATCTCTTTGATTTTGTATCAAGGCCTAGGAGAAATGCTACATTTTTCCCCTGTGTAAGGCACATGGTTGAATGACAATAAAGCTTGACAAGAACGACTGAGCAGACAGCCAAAGCAACAGAAAATGAAGTTGATGAAGGTAATTCACAGCGTGCCTATTAACATTTGTGAAGACAAGCAGCCAAGTTTGACAACAAATAAGATACATCTTTGATCATTATAAATGCTTTTGGCTCTCTGCATGAGACAAACAGAGGACAATGAGGAAATTAGATGGCTTGTGAGGTATTATATGGTCCATTTTAGAGAACATGCCAAATCACAACCCTCTGTCTCATGATTGGCCATTGAAAAGGTCCAACTGCACTGCAACAAGAGAGAGTTTAGAAGAAGAAGATTTCCAAGAAATCTGTCACAATTAAAGATATGCCTGGCTGTTTGATTATACTGTAGTTGGAATAAACACTGGGATCGTGGCACTTTGAATGTATTCAAACGAGAACACTAGTGTGCTATTTATAGAGGCTATATCTTTAACACCAAGCATTTCTGCAGACTCTGTTGATCTTCTCCTTGATTCCTTCAACTCAAAAGTTAAGAATGTTATTGATATTGCTCCTGTAATAGTCAGTAAGAAAACAAGCAGACAGAGATCAGCTTGGAGAAAATCAACAGAAGTACAGAGTATAAAAAGGCAATGCAGATGAGATGAGCGGATGTGGCGGAAGGCGAAACTTGAAATTCACTATAGCATCTATAAAGACAGCCTTCATGCTTTCAATGTGGAACTAGCCACAGCTAGACAGAGTTTCTTCTCAAACATTATAAACAGTAACTTAACACTCGCACTCTTTTTGCTACTGTTGAGAGACTGACAACCCCTCCCCCCCCATTCAGATTCCCAGTGAAATGCTCTCAGACAGCAAATGCAATGAGTTTTCTTCCTTCTTTTCTGAGAAGATCATTAATATCAGGAAGGCGATTAGCACATCCTCAAGTTATGCAGAGGTCAGACAGATTTGGCCACAATATCAAAAAGATACTACAGTATGTCTATTTTTGAAGCAATTGATAGCAAAATTTTGGAAGAAATAGTGCAGCACCTAAAATCGTCAACCTGCTATCTTGACACTCTTCCCACATCTTTTTTTCAAAAATGTGCTTAACTGTTTGGAAGTAGATCTCTTAGAAGTGGTGAACGCCTCACTTCTTTCTTGGACTTTTCCAAACTCCCTGAAAACTGCAGTTGTTGAGCCCCTTCTGAAAAAGAGCAATCTTGATAACACCATTTTGAGCAATTATAGACCAATATCAAATCTTCCTTTTATAGGCAAAATTATAGAAAAGGTCATTTTTAATCAGCTGAACAAATACTTAAACTCAAATGACAATTTTCAATCTGGTTTCCGACGGCATCACAGCACAGAGACAGAGCTCATTAAGATAATAAATTATATTCGCTTGAATTCTGATTATGGCAAAATATCAGTCCTGGTATTACTAGATCTCAGTGCTGCGTTTGACAATGTCGATCATAACATACTTCTACAGAGACTGGAAAACTGGGTCGGGCTTTCTGGGATGGTACTCAAGCAGTTCAGGTCATACTTAGAAGGGAGAGGTTATTATGTGAGTATAGGAGAGCATAAGTCTAATTGGATGTCCATGACATGCGGAGTCCCACAAGGCTCAATTCTTGCACTGCTCTTGTTTAGCCTGTATATGCTCCCACTAAGTCAAATAATGAGAAAGAACCAAATTGCCTATCACAGCTATGCTGATGATACCCAGATTTACCTAGCCTTATTGCCAAATGATTACAGCCCCATTGACTCCCTCTTCCAATGCACTGATGAAATTAACAGTTGGATGTGCCGAAACTTTCTTCAGTTAAACAAGGAAAAAACTAAAGTCATTGCATTTGGAAACAAAGATGAAGTTTTCAAGGTGAATACATACAGTACCTTGACTCTAGGGGTCAAACACCAACAAATCAAGTCAGGAATCTTGGTGTGATTCTGGAGACAGACCTTAGTTTCAGTAGTCATGTCAAAGCAGTAACTAAAACACAAAACTATCATCTAAAAACATTGCAAGAATTAGATGTTTTGTTTCCAGTCAAGACTTGGAGAAACTTGTTCATGCCTTTATCACCAGCAGGGTGGACTATTGTAATGGTCTCCTCACCGGCCTTCCCAAGAAGACCATTACACAGCTGCAGCTCATCCAGAACGCTGCTGCCAGAATTCTGACCAGAACCAGAAAATCTGAGCATATCACACCAGTCCTCAGGTCCTTACACTGGCTTTCAGTTACATTTAGGATTGATTTTAAAGTACTTTTACTTGTTTGTAAATCACTCAATGACCCAGGACCAAAATACATTGCAGATATGCTCACTGAATATAAACCGACCACTCAGATCATTACGATTGAGTCAGTTAGAAATACCAAGGGTTCACACAAAACAATGGGAGTCCGCTTTTAGTTATTATGCAGCCCACAGTTGGAATCAGCTTCCAGAAGAGATCAGATGTGCTAAAACATTAGCCATCTGTTTAAATGTGCATTTATTGAATGAACACTGTGCGATGTCCGAACTGATTGCACTGTATTTTATGTAAAATCATTTTCTATTTTTACGGTTCTCAGCCTCTATGACAGCAGTTGCAGTAATTTCCTCCCCTCATCACAATCAGTTATGTTTACAGGAATGATGAGCACTTCAGTGACATGACCACTGTGAGGGAAGTGAGAGAGACTAAACAACACAGAAAAGGATGACAGTTCTCATCTGTGGTCAGTGTTTTGTCATCATGTTTGGAAAATGTAACCAGAACAAAGGAGTCAGGAGCATCATGTCACACTTAAAAAAAATAAATAGATAAATAAATAAATAAATAAATAAATAAATAAAATAATCCTGGCTCACTTGGCTGTCTCTTATTGGCCTTCAGTAAGAGAAAAAAAACATAGAAGACACAAAAAGACTTGTTAAACTATATGGACATTTTTCAAGAAGTACCATTAGGTTTTTTTTTTTTTGGTTTTTTTTTGGACGTTGCATTCAAAATTCACTTGGCCTGGAAATCTATGAGATTAACACTTTGGCACAGTATAAACAGGAGCAATGATTTTTACATAGGGTTAAATAAGGTCAGTGCATATGATCTATATGAAATTATGTTCATTTTTACATACAGTGCCCTCCATAAGTATTGGAACAGTAAAGACAAAGTTGTTCTGTTTGTTGTGGAGTCAAGAAATCTGTAAATATGATTAAAAGATGAATATGAGACAAAACTACAGAATGTCACATTTTATTATTGGGTGAATTAACAAAGATGTTTTACCATCTAAGAAGATCAGCACTTTTAGAGTTTCATCTCCCTATATGATGTGAGCATAAGTATTGGAACAGTTGCCTCACAGGTCTTCTCAAGTGTTCAGCTGTGTCCTGTTGCATTAATTCTTTAGATATTAAAAGCAGGGAATGTGTCTTATCAGTTATATCCATGCTTCTGCATTCTAAGTCTTGCATTCGATGATGACACACAAACCAGGATGAAGACGAGGAAGCTGACTCTGAAAGAAAAGCAAGCAATTTGGATGCTAAAAGAAAAGGGGATGTCAATTAGAACTATAGGAAAAACAAAGGGCATGGAGAAATCAAGAGTTTGGAAACTACCGGTGACATCAGCAACCAACGACGACCTGATCGGCTGAAAAAAACAACAGTAGTCGATGATAGACAAATCATAAAAATTTTGAAAATGAACCCTAAAATACATGTCTGTAAAATCGCCAACAACTTCCAGAAAGCTGGGGTGATGCTCTGTCAATCTACAGTCCGCAGTAGTGTTGCTTTCATCAATGAAAATTATGACTAAATATCATCGTCAACGAACCTTTATCACGTGACAAAAACGAGACGAGATGCAACGTAAATGCTGGTCATGTGACGATGACTATAATAAAATGTATAATGCAATATTGGTGACAAATAAAAACGAGACTAAATGTGGTTTATAAAATAAAAACTATGCTAAAATGTCTCTTCATTTTCGTGGACGAAAACGAGATGAAACTAAATGTTATAACGTTATTTCGTCTCGTTTAGTCACGTTATTATTATTATTATGCAGTATTTATGTTTCCTGCGTCTCACTTCAGGGCTGCATCAAGTCGCACTGCGCAGATGCGACCGACATCACTTCCGGGATTATTAAGAAGATGACAACAAACAAAAGTTAAGCTGGATATATACTTTCGCCTGACTCCATTGACTGCGCGCGCACCTTCCCAAATGGACGAGGCTTTTATACTTGTCGCGTTCGCCGTTGTACTATTCTTTATAATGACAGGGGAGCGATGAGAAGTAATTGTCCTCTAAAACCGTCGGGAATCACTGGTGAGAAGTCATTTGCCAGTACAAGTCTTGTGATGAATGAGTTAATGAATGAATAATTTCTTTATGTACAAACTTAAAACAATCTTAAACTATTGGCTGTATTTTGCATCAAACACAAGACAACTTGAAGCAAATAGTGTATAATTTATATCTAAATTAATTCTAATTCTATTTTATATAATATAAATTAAAACGTACTTCAAATAAGAAGCCTTGGACAAACTATGCAAAAAAATGTTCCCCCTTCACCTTATGGAGTTTGATGACATCATATTTTCCGCGCTTACCCAAGTGAACTTGCGGACGCGTCGAGTATAAATCAGCCTTGACACAGAGAAAGGGACGGATGGCCAGCCAGCCGGGGTTCGTCTTTGGGAGAAAAATTTGCAGATCTTTATTTATTTTATTTAAATTTATGTGTGTGTATTTCTAACATGTTTGGTTGGTAAAATAAATGTTGTAAAATCAAATCAGAGAGTCTTCCGTGTCTGGAATGGATGTATCCTTGAGTCTATAAGGTAACAATAATATAATAAGATAACCTTGTTTGAAATGGGTTTGGCTAAAAGAAAATGCTGGTTTCGTCTATTACTACTAGTTACTTTTATTATATTGACTGTGTTAAATAGAATGGCATTACTAAAAAGTCATCAGTTTTCATTGACTAACTAGACTAATATGTCATCAGTTTTCGTTGATTAAAACTAGACTAATATGTCATCAGTTTTCGTTGACTAAAACTAGACTAAAATGTCATCAGTTTTTGTTGACTAAAACTAGACTAAAATGTCATCAGTTTTCGTTGACTAAAACTAGACTAAAATGTCATCAGTTTTCGTTGATTAAAACTAGACTAATATGTCATCAGTTTTCGTTGACTAAAACTAGACTAAACTGTTATCAGTTTTCGTCAACTAAAACTAGGCTAAAATGTCATCAGTTTTCGTTGACTAAAACTAGACTAGACTAAAAAGAGTATGAATGTGACTAAAACTAATAAAAACTCAAATGACAGCTTCACACAGACTAGACTAAAACTAAAATTAAAACAGGCTGCCGAAAAACAACACTAGTCTGCAGGAGAATTTGACACAGAATTACAGAAGCTACACAGCAAGATGCAAACCTCTGATCAGCACCAAAAATAGATTACTTGCTAAATATGATTGCTTTGCATATTGGTGTTTGCCATCAATAATGGCAAACCTGATGTGGCTTCATTTATGACGGTTTTGTTAGACATGGTTACTACATTTATAGTTTTTATGCATGTAGGTTAGGTTGTTCCTGTGTGTTTGATTAGGGTTGGAGCTAAATTCTACAGGAAAGTGGACCTCCAGGGCCAGAGTTGAGAACTAATGGTTTAAAGTTAAAATGCCTTGATGATGGATTTACTGCAAATACTCAGCTTTTCACTTCACATTATTTTAATTATTGGACTTGTTGTGTGGATTACTTGTGGATTACTGTGATGTTTTTGTCAGCTGTTTGGACTCTCATTCTGACAGCACCCATTCACTGCAGAGGATCCACTGGTGAGCAAGTGATGTAATGCTAAATTTCTCCAAATCTGTTCCCATGAAGAAACAAACTCATCTACATTTCGGATCTCCTGAGGATGAATACATTTTAAGCTTATTTTCTTTTGCCATTGCAAAATAATGTTGTCATTATGTAACCCTAACCGTTGCCATTAGGGGCACTGAAACCATACAAATCTAATTACAGCACCTGTGGAATGCCAGTAAAACGAGCTATGAACTGGATGACCTGAGCATTCACCAATGCATAAATTCCAGTCATTAGAAAGTTAGACAAACACTCTAAAGAAAGGATGTTTAGCCTTGTGCTCGTCTTTCATCAGCTATGCATTGTTTCCTCCGACATTGTGCCCAGGATTCCAAAATCTGATGTAGGCTGTAGAGAAAATCACAGCGTTTATTCCCTCTGGAACATTTTCTTTTCAAAAAGCTTTTGTAATTTCCCATTTCTTCGAGCCAAACCACAGGTCCGAAAAGAATACAACAATTTGCAAAGTTATTGCCTGAAGACAAAGGAAATCAAAACTAACTCTATCTCCAGTGTGAAATAATTATGGATATTTCATAATGGCAGACTGCAATTGTAGCTCGCATGATTATGCGCCACTTTCAAGCTCGTTATATAAGAAATACTTCACAGCAATCAATGTCTGTTTGTGACTATTCATCGAAGCTTCAGTAAAACTCATCTAAGGAATGCATCCAGGCCAAGGCCAAATTGGCTTCATCACTATGTCTCCTCTCCACCAATAAGCTGGTGTGTGGTGGGCGTTCTGGTGCAATTTGGCTGCCGTTGCATCATCCAGGTGGATTCTGCACACTGGTGGTGGTTGAGGAGATTACCCCGTTCTATGTAAAAGCTCTTTGAGTGCCCAGAAAAGCGCTGTATAGATGTGATGAATTATTATTATTATATTATCACACCATTTTATGACAAATTAGCATGAGGGCATGTTATTTTTTTTAAGGAAATGTGTTAAAATAGGCATAATAAATGTAATTTAAACATATTATTGCGCCTGTTGTGCTATATAGTACATTTACAACTCTACATGTAAAAATTACAAAATATGGGCCACAAGTATTCTGAAAAATTTCATAAATCTTGAACCAATGCATGAGCATACTTAGTAGTAAGTCTTTGGAAATGATGAGAATGATTAAATTGGAAACATATATATGTCTCTTTTGTTCTCTGATGGAAATCCTTGCGTTACACACCTGCACTGGGACTGTTATGTAGGTTCGCTTTTAATTTTGCAGTTCAGTGAGCATGCCTGAAATAGGTTTTGAAATCTTGCATGTAAAATTCATGCATGTCAGATATTTTTAATTTAACATGACCTATTTCTGTTTTATACAGTGCTGTGAAAAACCACATACAAAAAAAAAAAAACCTTTTTAGACCTTGTTATAAATATAAACCTCAATACACTGGTTTAGACAAAAACATGTAACAAGCATTTATCTTGAAGTATATACAGTATATATATATATATAATATATATATATATATATATATATATATATATATATATATATATATACACAGTGGCATGCAGACGTTTGGGAACCCTTTGCAGAATCTGTGAAAATGTGAATAATTTTAACAAAATAAGAGAGATCATACAAAATTCGTGTTATTTTTTTATTTAGTACTGTCCTGAGTAAGACATTGTACATAAAAGATGTTTACATTTAGTCCACAAGACAAAAAAAAAAAAAAAATAAAAATAGCAGAAGTTATTAAAATAACCGGGAACCATTGGTTCTTAACACTGTGTGTGTTTACCTGGATGATCCACAAATTTCTTTTTTTTTTTTTTTTTTTTTTTTTTTTTTTATGGGTAGGGGTTGGTTGTTCATGAGTCCCAAAAACACAACTATTAAAAAAGGTTCAAACATTTACTGATGCTCCAGGAGGAAACATGATGGATTAAGAGCCGGGGGTGAAAACCTTTGAACAGGATGAAGAAGATGTCCAAATTTTTCTTATTTTGTTGAAATATTATATATATATATATATATATATATATATATATATATATATATATATATATATATATCTATATATATATATATATATATATATATATATATATATATATATATATATATACAGTATATATATATATATATATATATATATATATATATATATATATATATATATATATACACACACACACACAGGTGCTGGTCATTTAATTAGAATATCATCAAAAGGTTGCTTTATTTCACTAATTCCATTCAAAAAGTGAAACTTGTATATTATATTCATTCATTACACACAGACTGATATATTTCAAATGTTTTTTTTTTTTTTTTTTTGATGATTATAACTGACAACTAAGGAAAATCCCAAATTCAGTATCTCAGAAAATTAGAATATTGTGAAAAGGTTCAATATTGAAGACACCTGGTGCCACACTCTAATCAGCTAATTAACTCAAAACACCTACAAAGGCCTTTAAATGGTCTCTCGGTCTAGTTTTGTAGGCTACACAATCACAGGGAAGACTGCTGAGTTGACAGTCCAAAAGACAACCATTGACACCTTGCACAAGGAGGGCAAGACACAAAAGGTCATTGCAAAAGAGCCTGGCTGTTCATAGAGCTCTGTTTCCAAGCACATTAATAGAGAGGCGAAGGGAAGGAAAAGATGTGGTAGAAAAAAGTGTACAATCAATAGGGATAACCGCACCCTGGAGAGGATTGTGAAACAAAACCCATTCAAAAATGCGGGGGAGATTCACATAGAGTGGACTTCACCTGGAGTCAGTGCTTCAAAAACCACTACGCACAGATGTATGCAAAACATGGGTTTCAGCTGTCGCATTCCTTGTGTCAAGCCCACTCTTGAACAACAGACAGCGTCAGAAGCGTCTCGCTTCAAAAAGGACTGGACTGCTACTGAGTGGTCCAAAGTTATGTTCTCTGATGAAAGTAAATTTTGCATTTCCTTTGGAAATCAGGGTCCCAGAGTCTGGAGGAAGAGAGTAGAGACACACAATCCATGTTGCTTGATGTCCAGTGTAAAGTTTCCACAGTCAGTGATGGTTTGGAGTGCCATGTCATCTGCTGGTGTTGGTCCACTGTGTTTTCTGAGGTCCAAGGTCAACGCAGCCATATACCAGGAAGTTTTAGAGCACTTCATGCTTCCTGCTGCTGACCAACTTTATGGAGATGCAGATTTCATTCTCCAACAGGACTTGGTACCTGGACACAGTGCCAAAACTACCAGTACCTGGTTTAAGGACCATGGTATCCCTGTTCTTAATTGGCCAGCAAACTCGCCTGACCTTAATTTTTAATTTGCGGTTCAGTGAGCATGCCTGAAATAGGTTTTGAAATCTTGCATGTAAAATTCATGCATGTCAGATATTTGTATTGTGAAGAGGAAGATGCGATATGCCAGACCCAAGAATGCAGAAGAGCTGAAGGCCACTATCAGAGCAACCTGGGCTCTCATAACACCTGAGCAGTGCCACAGACTGATCGACTCCATGCCACGCCACATTGCTGCAGTAATTCAGGCAAAAGGAGCCCTAACTAAGTATTGAGGGCTATAAATGCTCATACTTTTCATGTTCATACTTTTCAGTTGGCCAAGATTTCTAAAAATCCTTTCTTTGTATTGGTCTTAAGTAATATTCTAATTTTCTGAGATACTGAATTTGGGATTTTCCATAGTTGTCAGTTATAATCATCAAAATTAAAAGAAATAAACATTTGAAATATATCAGTCTGTGTGTAATGAAATAATATAATATACAGGTTTCACTTTTTGAATGGAATAAGTGAAATAAATCAACTTTTTGATGATATTCTAATTATATGACCAGCACCTGTATATATATACACAAACCTTTAACCTTTAAACTGAGAAAATGTATCATTTTAAAGGAAAAGTAAGTTGAAT
The DNA here is from genome assembly GCF_018340385.1 of Cyprinus carpio. NCBI lineage: Eukaryota > Metazoa > Chordata > Actinopteri > Cypriniformes > Cyprinidae > Cyprinus > Cyprinus carpio. Next base: position 2,006,021 of record NW_024879345.1, on the reverse strand, counting down.
TTGGACTGAGGAGACAAGTTGCTCAAGTTTAGGAATAGGAATGTTGTCCCATTCTTGTCTAATACAGGCTTCTAGTTGCTCAAATGTCTTAGGTCTTCTTTGTCGCATCTTCCTCTTTATGATGCACCAAATGTTTTCTATGGGTGAAAGATCTGGACTGCAGGCTGCCCATTTCAGTACCCACATCCTTCTTCTACGCAGCCATGATGTTGTAATTGATGCAGTATGTGGTCTGGCATTTATGCAGTGCCGTCTAAGGGCTTGAAGATCACGGGCATCCAGTATGGTTTTCCGGCCTTGACCCTTACGCACACAGATTGTTCCAGTTTCTCTGAATCTTTGGATGATATTATGCACTGTAGATGATGATAACTTCAAACTCTTTGCAATTTCTCTCTGAGAAACTCCTTTCTGATATTGCTCCACTATTTTTCGCTGCAGCATTGGGGGAATTGGTGATCCTCTGCCCATCTTGACTTCTGAGAGACACTGCCACTCTGAGAGGCTCTTTTTATACCCAATCATGTTGCCAATTGACCAAATAGGTCCAAATTGGTCCTCCAGCTGTTCCCTATATGTACATTTAACTTTTCCGGCCTCTTATTGTTACCTGTCCCAACTTTTTTGGAATGTGTAGCTCTCATGAAATCCAAAATGAGCCAATATTTGGCATGACATTACAAAATGTCTCACTTTCAACATTTGATATGTTATCTATAATCTATTGTGAATAAAATATATGTGTATGAGATTTGTAAATTAAATTATTCCATTCCTTTTTTACTCACAATTTGTACAGTGTCCCAACTTCTTTGGAATCGGGTGTACATAAACATTGTCTTATAAAAAGTAACATTATCCTTATTTCTGCATAATTTCTCTCTCAATATAGCCTCTGACTCTGAATTTATTATCCCCCCCCCCATTTAGTGCCTTTCAAGTACATGACTTAATGCACACTTTATAAAGTTGCTGAGATATCTTCTAAAGCTTTACAGGAGACAAATATGAGATCCCCAGATTATTAAGATAAAGAGATCTAAGAAATCTAAGCACAGTGTGTGATGTTCTTGAGAGCTCTAATCTATACTTTTGAGGAGACAAATGTAAGAGATCCAGAGTCTCTAGCTAAGGAGAAATATCTGAGCACAGTGTGCAATGCTGTGGAGGTCTTGTTGAAACTTTGGAGGAGACAAATGTGAGACCACCAGAGTCTTTAGACTAGGAGAAATATCTGAGCACAGTTTGTGTCGCTGTTGAGATCTTGTTTGAGACTTTGGAGGAGACAAATGTGACCAATCACGGAAAGTACGGACACAAGTCGGTTCTGGGGCATTTTGAGTTATTCACATATTCTGAAAGTGTAGTCTCCAAGCCTTCCAACGATGTGTAACACATGGAAATCTGATCATATTTGGAGAAGTTATGGCCATTTGAAGGTAGGCACTCAAAAAAGCTCAAAAGGGAGAAAAATGGCCTCTAAGATTGTGCAGTTCTCACCTGTTCTCACCTGCTGGGAGTGACAATAGGGCTCATTTACATCTCATTTAGATAAGCCATACCCCCTGTAAAGCTGCATGGTTGCATAACAACGACAGACGCAACGGGATAAATCAGACCGCATACTATTAATAATAAAGGATAATGTGCATTGTAAAATGTCAGTAATTTATCTTTTATGTGAGTTTTATCTTTTTATAAAACCTTTTTTGTCAAAACTCTATTTGAACTTGTGCATTGTAGATAACGTTGCAAGACACTCCTTTAAAATCTGGCCATCATTTTTAATTTTTAACACAAAATGACAAACTTTGATGTTTATGGAAACTCACCCCATAAGAAACAGAAAAGTATTCTTGCAGATCTCGTTGCCTCCAATGAAATAAGTCGTTCGGGCACACTTTCTCTTTGTCGGGGTCTTCTTCGTGGATGTTACCATCTCCGAAGTTTGCACTGTGCGTCTGTTTGCCTCTAAATGTCCAATAATTCGCATGTCCTGCCACTCTTTTTCCGCACCTTAAGAATCCAGCCGTATGTTGTACATAATGTCTGGAGAAAGCTTCTGGCTACAGGACTGTCTCCCATGCAGAGAGTTCTCTTTTCTCCTCGTGTAGCATTTACAGTCAAAGTTACGGATTTTCCCCATTTCTCTGTCTTTATCCCATCAAAAGTTGCTATCGATATAGCCTCTAATATCTTACGGTCCAACTCGTCTGACACCAGTCCAATACATTCTTCCTCGTCGTCATCTTCGCTCAATTGTAGATTAGGGATATTATTCAGTCTTATTATGCCGCTTTCATCGTCGCTCAGATCGTCTTCAGAATCAGTGAGCGCTTGTTCATAAGCATCCGGCTTGTCGAAAGAAGTACTTCAAAACATTTTCGCCGGCCAGAGCGCTGCATAATAATTAGCCACACTTCCCTTGGAGGGCAGGGGCAATAACAAAAGAAACAAAAGCCGGCTTATCCAGTATGGAAATACACACAGACAATGACACGCCCCTACTGCTTTTAAATATACCAATACTGCTATCTCAAACACGGAGAGGCTTCTTCGTGATCTCAACTAACAGATTCTGCAAAAAAATGCTTCTTTCTCATTTTGCTCGAAAGTTGTGCTGCCGACTTGTGTCACTGGTTTCCGTGACGGGTCACAAATGTGAGACCACCAGAGTCTGTAGCTAAGGACAAATATCTGAGCAGGGGACTCAAGCAAAAATCTCCATTGGATCTTAAAGTAACCTAATTTCTGTCTAGGAGAAATATTTGAGATGTTAAAGAGATCTCACTTTTGATTTTAAATACCTTGGCGATTGGCTTGTGTTAGTCAAAGCAGGGACTTCTTGCTCACAGACCGCTGCTGCTCAGCCACCTGGAGCTCCTAGGGCTCAAAGTAAATTTGGCCAAAAGCTCTATCTCCCGCCCGTTGGGTCATCTTTCTGGGAAGTTATCGATTTGGCCCAGATGCAGGCCTGGCTCGTGCCGGAACACTCACTGATAATTCAGCAGATAATGGTGTTGTTCACATTAAGGGCTTCTCGCCCCCTCAAGTTTTTCCAGAGGATGCTCTACCTAATGTCAGCCGCCTTGTAGGTGACCTTGTAAAAGGCATTTCATTGGGACTGGCCTCCAAAAAGAAGGGTAGTCATGACAGATGCATCCAACTCGGGTCCATCCTGGAGCAACAGCTGCAGATTAACTGCTTTGAAATGTTGGTGGTTTTCTGGCTCTAAAAAACTTCCTACCAGCCCTGAAGGGGCACCATGTCCTTGTCCGTTTGGTCAACATGATGGTGGTGGCCTTTATAAATCGCCAAGGTGGTCTCATGTCACACTCCCTCTACCTTCTATGGGCACACTGTAACCTGCGTTCACTCAAGACTGAACCAGGGAGCGGACATGCTGTCCCAGAGAGATGTACCTCCAGGAGAATGGAGACTACACCCCCAAGTGGTTCAGATGATTTGGTTGGTCTTCGAGAGGGCAGAGGTGGACCTCTTTGTCTCAGAAGACAACTCTTACTGCCCAAATTTTCATTTTTTTTCAAAGGTGTTAGATGCTCTGGCCAACGATTGCCCCAGTGCTCACCTAAACTTCACTCTGATTGCCCTGCTTCCTCTGTCATCAGGCAAGTCTAGAAGAATGCTTGGTCTTCCTGGGGGCCCCACTCAGTTGATTCAGTTGCTGTGGGCAGCCCCTTGGTCAATCCCACTGAGGAAGGACTTCCTCTCCCAAGCAATAGGCATGATCTGGCACAAGCTGTGGAGCCTTGATGTTTGTCCCCTCAATGGGAGTCTTTACTGCTCTCTACGAGGGTAACTAACACCATTCTGGAGGCTGGAGCCCAACCTATGAGATGCCTTTATGCCCTTAAGTGGTTTGTGTTTTCTGACTGGTGTGCAGTCGGAAATGATGACCCGTCCTCATGTGGCTTGTCATTCATTCTAACCTTTCTGCAAGAGCTGCTGGATAAGGGATGTACCCCTTCCAAGCTCAAAGTATATGTGGCAGCCATTGCAGTGAATCAAACTTTTGTGGCTGGCCAGTCAGTCGCCCAAAACGAATTCATTGTTAAATTCTTAGGGGGAGCTCGGAGACTAAATTCCCCTTATCTTGATACTGTGCTGACCTGGGACTTATCCACGGTCCCTAGCTAGGGCCCTTTGAGCTGCTCCAGTCGGCCGACTTACGGCCCTTGTCGCTTAACACCACCCAGAAGTCTGCAGTAAAATGAGAGTAAATATGGTCATGGCCTTGAGAAGTGGTGACAACTCCGAGATCTGAATGGATTAAAGACTGATGCGGAGATGGCATATTTTTTTTCTGCTGATGAAGTAAGACTAAAAGGTATTTCAATGGCTCAATAGGTAGCTAGCTATCACTAGAGCACTTGTTCACGTGATACAGATAGGTATCAAGCTTCTTTTGTTGTTGTTTTGCTATGGTCGGTGAGGCAAATTGCACTTACTTTCTGCTAGCTATGAAAGAGAGAGAGCAAGAGAGAGAAAGAGAAAGCAAGCAATTCTGCTCTGTGACCCATGTGGCCCATGTGAATTATTTACAACACTGATAATAAGAAGAAATGTTTCTTGAGCAGCAAAGCTGCATATAAGAATGATTTCTGAAGGATCACGTGACACTGAAGACTGGAGTGATGATGCTGAAAATTCTGCTTTATATTGCAAGAATAACTTACATTTTAAAATATATTCAAATAGAAACAGTTATTTTAAATTGTAATTGCAATCTTTTTATTGTATTTGTCAATGACTAAATGCAGTCTTGGTGATTCTTAAAAAAAAAAAAAAAAATACTACTACTACTAATAATAATGGTTTCCAGACTTTTGACCACTATATTTTCACTTTGAGCAGCGTAGACAGTGATGCATAATTTACTACTTCTATAATTTACTTTGTTGCCATGCATGTTAAAGCTGTTAATGAGCACTCAGTGTGCACTGCTGCAGTGATGTAAATCTTCAGAAGCCACATTTGAGCTCACAGCTGAACCTTTGCATTTGTAACTTTCCTTTGAGTTTGAAGCACATAGAGGACATGAGAACAGATTAATTAGTCCCCAGGCACAGGCTGATACTCAAAGGCCAGGACTGTGGTACCACACAGATGCACCGACTCTCACCATTCAAATGAACTGTCATTGCTCACCGACACAAACTGCTGCTCAGGACATGTGGGTTTATCAGTTTGAGAAAGATTGTTTGTAATCGCTGCCAAAAGGATTTTTCTAAATTAGAGCTGAATGTAAAGGTGGCATCATAATGTCACAGGTAATTATCATTCTGTTATGTGTGTCTCGTGTGCCTTTTTTCACTCTTTCACCTTTGCCCACTTTGCTGGGTAATAGAGGCAGATGTCTGCTGTTGACTCACTCTAGCAGGAAAATAGACAGAATTTATTTGTTTATTTATTTGTTTATTTTTTTTTTTATTTTCAGAGACAAATTGCTTGCATATAAATGTAACAAGAAGTGTCTTTTTTTCTCTCTCTCATTGTATCTTATTTTTTTTTTGGATTATCTACTTATGAGTCAATTTATCTTATTTTGTTCAAGCAAGGTTATTTGCACTGAATAATTCAAAGGAAATTTTGAAAGCCTTTCTGCCGTAACAAAGCTGGGCAGTATAATGGTTTGCCATGTGATGTTAGAAAAAATGGTTAAAAGAGATTTATTGCAACATACAGTACTTCATTAACTCTATAAAGCTTACTGTATCAGTTTTAAAACATTTCTAAGACCTCTAAATTATCAACATTATCAAAACTTTGCACAATCTACATGACTTCTAGTAAAAGTCCCTTTAGTGTAATTCTAAAAATGTCCAACTTCAGCTTGTACTTCACGTGTCTTTTTGCTGTAGACCGTTTACTGACTTTTATAAAGTAAATATACAAATATTTTATATTGTCAGTAATATTTCAAGATGATCACTTAATGGACTGAAACAGTTCAGGTTGACATATTATCCATACATCATTTCTTAGAAAAATTATGTTAAAATATTACACATCAGGCTTTTGAGGAACATTTATTTGTACATCTCTAAATCATTATTGCATTGTATTAAATTATATGATTTACCCTCATAATAAAATCTACAAAGGTTTGCTGAGCATTTAAATATCATCTTACTAAAACTCATTATTGGGAAATGTATAGTGATAACTGATATTTATATTAATTTTTGGTAACACTTTACTTTAAGGACCAATCACATTATGAACTAGCTGCATATTACTAGCATATTGGCTGTTCATTATTACTTATAAAATAATACAATACAATAATCATTTGTAGAGCACATGTAAAAATGACCAAAGTCGACCAAAGTGCTGCACAGAATAGAATAAAAAACTCAAAAATAAGATGGATAAAACAAGACTATCAAATTTCAAACACAACACTAACAAAACAACAATTGAACCAATGATCATGGGGTACTGAAAGCTAGAGAGAAGAAATATGTCTTTAGAGCAGACTTAAAAGCAGAAAAAGAGGTGGCTAATCTGATATGAAGAAGTAGACTATTCCAGAGTTTTGGACTTGCAGTCGCAAAAGTGGGATCACCTCACATTAGACTGAGATCACAAGATCTCAGTGTGCTAGAAGGGGTGTATGGATGAAGCAGGTCTGTCACGTACAGAGCTTTATGAGAGCTTTATACACAAATAGAAGAATTTTAAAATCAATTCTATTTTTGATGGGTAACCAGTGCAGTGCAGATGAAAATAGGAGTTACTGGCTCATACTTGCAGGAACAAGAAAAAAGTGTCGCAGCTGCATTTTGCACTAGCTGTAGATGGGAGAGAGAAAACTGAGAAGCACTGTAATAAAGTGAATTGCAATAATTTAAGCGAGTTGTTGTTACAAAAGCATGGATCACCATTTGGAAATTACTCTATGATAAGAAGGGTTTCACTTTAGAAAGTTGACAGATATGGTAAAAACATGATTTTACAACAGCACTCAACAGCACTCGGCGCTATGCCTGTCTTCTTTTGAGAAGGTTGACGTGGAGAGCGTTGATGAGGTCTCGCTCGTGCCCCAGTATGAGGAGCTAGTGGAGGTGGTGACTCATGTGGTAGCCCAGTTAAATATCGATTGGCCCACCGACAGTCAGACTGAGCCACAGCAAAGCAAGTTGGATGAACGCTTCCTGCGGTCAAGGCCACCACCTCCATACCAGAGCCTGCCATTTTTTCCCGACCTCCACACCGAGGTGTCGAGATCGTGGGCTAAGCCATTCTCGGCCCGCCTCTTCATCCCTGCTTCTGATTATTATGGAAATGTGGCAGGGCTGAGTGAGCATGGTTACAGGGCGATGCCTCAGGTTGAACAGATGCTAGCCAGCTATCTGTCCCCAGGCGTGGCATCGTCCCTGAAGGATCCGGCACTGCCCTCCAAGCCGCTACGTTCAACGCCAGCGCTGGTGGGCAAGGGGTACGCTGATCTTGCTCTGATCTTGCTCTCCGCACCACCAAGGATACTCAGTCGTCGACAGGTACCAGGAGGCCCGTAAACAAGCGGCAGGATTTCAGCGGTTCCTCCCTTGCCGCTCTCTAGCTCCAGGGGCTGCAGGGAGCAGCCCCCTCTGCGTACCAGCTCCTCGCACAGGGAGGCTGTAACCGCACTGGGTAGTACATTAACGTTAGCTCAAATGATATATAGGGAATTTTAATAATTAATCAGGAATATGATTATGATATACCCCATACCTAAATCCAACAACTACCTTACTAACCGTTAGTAAGCCTAAAAGGTTTGATTTTAGTTTACTGAGGGAAAACTCTTAATATTAAAGTGAATATGTGTTCCATATTCTAAAGTGTTACCATATCTTTTAATAAACAGTCTGTTATACTCTTAAATATACTCTTATACTCATTGATTTGCATTATATTACATTACATTTTATTTTTTTGAACATATAAATATCAGCAACTTCACCCAATCCCAAATTGGTCAGTTTGGGCCGCTGAATAAAACTATTTTTCTTTTTTAATTTTTTTATTTTTAAAAATATTTTGTCTAAAGGTTTCATATGTCAGGCTTTAAAGGGTTAATACAGACTTCAAATAATGTCCATTTATGTGTGATTTATCACTTATCGTTTTGATCAATCTTATATTTTTGTTTGTGTTTATCTAAAAATGAAGAGAAAAAAAAGAACTTAGATGAGAAAGTATCTTTAACTGGTATTCACTTGCTTATTCAAACGCAGGTTTGGTGCTATATAAAAGTACTACAAAAAATGTAAAAGATTTTAATTTGACTGTGCAGTTTAATATGCTAAGCAGGTTATTATGTTCATTAAGTGACTTGACCAAAGCTCCTGTCACCATTACTTTGTCCAGTTAGGTTTGAACAAGTTTTGTGGCAGCATGTTATATTGTCAGGATAAGGGGTTTTGTCTTGGTTCTCTCTGGACTCCATTCCCCATAAACCTCTGCCTAGGAACTCATTATTGCACCACACCTGTTTCCTATCAGTGACACTATAAAGGTTGCACTTATCCACACACACAGTGCTGATTATCGTTTAGCCTGTACTCTGTTCCTTGCCTTCTTGTTTTTTGACCATGGACTGTTTATCGGATTACTCCTATTTTTTTTTTTTTCTTGACCGGGATTGTACCTGTTTGCACCTGTTTTGACCCAAGCCTGTTTTTGACTACTCTTTATCTAATAAAAGCCTGCAGATGGATCCACAAGTCTAATGTCTCGTTCTGCTTGTTACAGAATAATCAGCCCACACCCAGATCCAGCAGCTTTATGAGTGTATCCAGGCCAGCCATGAATCCAACAGCAAAAATAATTGGTCTCTGTCTAGGTGAGTGGTCTACTGAGGATTAGGTGTTGGACTTTATTGAACTGGCCCATTTAACGTCTATGGATGAGATGTGCCTCATGATATTTTTCCGAGGAGGCCTAGCTGAGTCGCTGCAATCGATTATGCCACTGCACGATCCGAACTGGACACTGGAGTTTTACATAGATCTGGCACTTCAACTAAGTGACTCTGCATTTACTGCGGGTGTTGTAGAGGAGGAACACAGCAGTTCTTCAGTATCTCCCACTCCAGAGTCTCTTCCCAAGATGGATGCCAGTCCAGAGAAGGTTCACAAAATGGCTGCCAGCTCAGAGGCTTTTCCCCAAAATGGCTGCCATTCCAGAGTCTCGTCACGTCACAGCTATCATCTCAGAGTCAAGTCACAGCCGATCTTCCTAAGTCACGTCACGTCTCAGCTGATCTCCCAGAGCCATGTTATGTCTCGGCTGTTCATCCAGAGTTGTCACATCGCAATTGATCATCCAGAGTCTTCTCACGCCAGGTCAACCATTACCATTGCTACAAGGTCAGTCCCAAGTAGGCATGGGACGATAACTGGTTTCAAGGTATATTGTGGTTTGGAAAAGTCAAGGTTTTTAAAACCACTAAAATATTTCATTATACTGTTCCTGCGGTATGCGGAGGTTTTTTACATGCCGTCAAAGACAGAAAGTGCAGGACTCCCTTGGTTGTGTGCAGTGACGAGTGTAACGAGTCACATGACCCCTCCCCCTCCGGTTGGTGCAAGCAGTCAGTGAGAGTCAACTGTGTGTGGGATGACTAACCATGTTCAGTACACAACGATGTCCCGTACTAGGGGTGTCGCGATATACTGGTACTGACGATAACCGTGATATTCAAAGCAACAATTATCGATATCGTGTTAACCCTCTGAAGTCGATTAACGCGTATACGTGTTTTGAGGCATTTTCTCCTGATAACCCCGAAAAGAACTTCAAGCGTGGCTTGAATACGCCCACACAACAGAAGACAACGCAGCGAGATTGTTCATCAAGTTTTTTTTTTATTTTACGGTTTGCTTCGCGATGAGAGGAATAAGAGATAATTCACCCCAAAAAGATGTGATGTGGTTGAGGATTTGAGATTTGGATTTCCTCAGAAAAAAAGAATGAAGCACTTTATTCAGCAGAGATCATAAACATAAGTAAGTCTCTTATTTATTTATATACTTCTACTAGTTTTCACATAATGTGTAAACATTTTACTAGTTAGACTTTTTCCAAAGACTTTTTCCAAACTATAATTCCTGACTAAATGTATAATCAAGTGAAATATTATGAAGTTTCAATAACAGTATACACCACTATACCATTCAAAAGCTTGATGTAAATAATATAAATGTAACAAATAAATGTATCTGTAACAAATGTAACAAACAATGCTGTTCTTTAAATTTATCCCCCCTAAAAAACCTGAAAAAAAATATTCTTAGCTCTTTTCAACATTAATAATAATAATAAGAATAATAACAATGATAATAACAAAGTTTTTTTTTTTTGTAGAAAATAAGATTGTTAAAAGGATTTCTGAAGTATTGTGTGACTGGAGTAATGATGCTAAAAATTCAGTTTGAAAGTCAGCTTTGATTGTTCCTAATAAACTGTTTAACTGCACTCACAAGTGAATATTAAATTATGTTGTGGGATAAATATATTCTAAATAAACTACAAACATAAAAGTATATACATTTTGTCCTCACATTCTTCCTTGTAACTCATCCCTCTCAGTCACACAGCTGACTGAAAGGCTGATTATGCAGGCCTTTGTCTTCTCATGTGTGAATCACAATGATATTCATGATAGTGGACGCCTACTCGCATATGACTTTTACCAACAAAAAGTGTTGCCACGCATAAAATTTTTTTTTTCTCAAAAACACAATCATGTACATACATGCTGCTCACATATTATTATTATTATTATTATTATTATTATTATTATTATTATAGCCCAGTTTTGTGCTGATTACAGTGAGATTAGACTTTAGCCATTTAGATATTTATAAGAAACTGAAAAAAGCACAAATGTCAGGGCATGAAAAAACTTCTCCAGGCCCCAAAAATACCCTTAGACTCCAGAGGGTTAATTTAGTGTGTGGCGATATAACGGTATTATCGATAACTGCAATATTTAAAATAAACAGTTCTCTTATGATAACACCACATGTAAATGCTCCATCGCCAGTACCTGGTTGAGCTCCCAGGTGGCAGTATTGTGCCTTAACGCTGACATCTGCCACACAAGAAGATGCAGCGTTCGCAGCTACTCCGTGGAGAGCCGTTTTCAGCAGAGTATGTTGCCAATATTTTACTAGTCATAGAATGGAAAACGTTATATTTAAGTAAACGGTGATTATTTTAATAAGTACCGCATTTTCATTACTCGTTTTATTTTTGTTTTTGCAATCAATACGGCCTGTGCGTAGTAACACTATTTCTTTGTTCAAATCTATTAACGGTTACACGATTAAAACTGATCTTGATAACTTGAGTGACCACATTGCTACATTAAAGGGGTCATATGATGCTTTTTTTTATTTTAAAGATCCTTATTTTGTGTATTTGGTGTAACAGAATATGTTGACATGCTTTAATGTTAAAAAAAAAAAACATTATTTTTCAAATACTGTACATTATTGTAGGTCCTCTATGCCCCGCCTCTCTCAAACGCATAATTTTCTACAAAGTCCCTCCTTCCAACAAGAGTAGTCTGCTCTGATTGGCCAACTGACCGAGTGCAATCTGATTGGCCGAATACCGCAAGCACTCATCGGAAATGTAACGTCCCTTTCTATAATCGCGAGCTTCATCTTTCAGAATAAATGTAAAGACAGTTAATGTCCTTAGTTTTACCATCAGTTCAAGCTTGAAAGGGGAACAGAGTCATGTGACAGACACAGTGATGAAGCTCGTATGTGTTTGCAGAACACAAGCCATGGACGGTTAAGAAAGCTGACTCCACTTTGTGTCTCTCTCTCTCTCTCTCTCTCTCTCTCTCTCTCTCTCTCTCATATAGAGCGCGTGCACACACGCACAATAAACGCGCAAAACTCCCCATTTAAACATTCAATAGCAAATACTTAAACTAATAACAAAACATACTTAAAGTAGCTGATTCAGAAGCGCCAGATTGTCATAGCAAAGTCAGAATTACCTCCTCTCCTAGGTTCACAAAACGGTCATCCATAAAATGTGTTGCTGTTCTGTTGTAAGTAACCTTAAAGCTTCCTAAATGCATCTACTTTCGGAAGGCTAAATAAACTGCTTTTGCTTTCGCCTAGAAACACACAGCATCTCCCTGACATGACTACTTCAAAACTAACTGTGGTTACTGAAACCACGGCTTCTTTCTTTGCGTGAACATTTGGGCAGCATTACGCAAATTTCCACAGTGACGTAGATATGTGGGGGCGTGTTTGAATGAGCCATTTTAGGGGGCGTGGCAGAGTCTTAACTTTTATAAAGAATATCTCTTTGGATTTGAGACTTTAGTCTTTGCAACTTTATAGATCTTCATGCACCAAGAGCTTGTTCCACTCCAAAGAGAAAGGAAAAATTGAAATCGCATCCTATGACCTCTTTAAACTCTGTAAAAGTGAGGCACCCAAATCCTCATCCACACTCAATCAACGTTCATAAGTTAACATTAGTTGATTACATTAGTTAACATATATATAAATAACATATATAATAATGAATATTTCCACAGCATTTATAAATTTTGTTCATGTTATTTTCAGCATTTACTTATGCATTATTAAAATCACAAGTTGTATTTTTACACATTAATGCCCTGTGAACTAACATGAACAATGAATGACTCTATTTTTATTTACATTAATAAAGATTTAAAAATTGTGAAATAAATGTATTGTTCATTGTTCATTCATGTTAGTTAATACATTAATGTTAACAAATTACATCTCACTGTAAAGTGTAACCATTATTATTTATTCATCATACTGTTGAACTTGAAAGTATTTTCTCTCTCGTTATTTCATAGCAGCTTCAAAGAAGACGGAGAAACCCAGAGTCTTGTGCCCTGCATTTATCAGTATCCTTATGTTCTTTGGGTGAAAAAGAAAAACTCAATAAACAAAGTAAAAAATAATTTGATATCTTTTTCCAATCAAGGTTTCTATAGATATCACGATATTAACCGTGATATGAAAAACCTACTATCATGACAGACCTATTCCGTACATATGACGTTTTAGCGCCGATAAATAAATAATTCCAGGTCGAATATAAACTACATATCTGTGTCCTCTTAATTTCTCCTCCTTTCTCACAACTCTAACAATTTTAGGTGTACTTAGCAGGTCTATTGATTTGTTAGGGTATATGTATAGGCTTTCCCCTTCATAGGTATGCAAAAACTTGATTTCAAAACAGTATCATAGCTATTAAACGATCTTGTTGTGTTTTTAAATATGTATTTAATCTCAGAACAATCTCAGAGCAAATTGGATTTTGTGATGGTTGTGCTTTAAAATTAAATTATTACCATCCTAATTTAAGTGATGAAGGATTTTGAAAGTCTGACAGTCATTAGCTGTTGAGTCCTACTGTAATGTTAACCCTGGCCGGTTTACATGTTTCAAAAGATTAACGGTTGAAAACATTACATAGAAAAGTCTTAAAACATGTAATCAGTTACATTACTTTTTAAAGAAGTTGAAATAGTTACACTACCTTTTAGATTTGTAATAGGGTAACTTATAATCTATAACCTATTACAATCCCGCAGTAACCTTCCCAAAACTGTGCGTAAAATAATTCCATCAGGTTCTCAGCTACAGCTAAATGTTAAAACAAAACTTAAGGACCTTGTTGGCAGTTAGGGGTGTCTGTGAAAGCTCTTGGTGCATGAGAGTGTTTGAAAGAAAATGTTTTAGCTTAGTTTAACACTATGTTTTTATTTGTCTGTTTATTTATTTTTTAATTTCCAACAAACCGGTTGTTCGCATTTAAAAAGACATAAGAATGTTTATTGTGTTTTGAAAAGAAAGTAAGATATGATATATAAATTAAGTCTTTTTTATTGATTAACATGGAAGAACCACAATGCATTTATGAGGTTATGTATTTATTGTGCTTCATGTACTTACAGGTTACTGTATACATATTCTAGAGAAATGCATAAACTCAACTGTTTTAAACAATCTAAAGCATTTAGTCTGTCATTAAAAATATCTTAAACAGAAAAGTCTTTTCACGCATCTATTTTCACTTGTCCCAGGACTCTTACTAAAAACACTTGAGCGTGGACATGAATCCTACATGAAAGCTAAAAAAAATACTTTTTTAAACAGCATGGTTAACAACACCATTTGTAAAGTGAGAAAGAAAGTCTAATCTGTTGTAAAAGTTCTGTGAGACATTTGTAGCAACTTGTATAAGAAGTACTTTTAGTTTAAAAGAAACCTTATGACAACTCATTTTCAATCTAATATAGGTCTTTTTGTGTTGGTGACCTAGTTTGTTTGTTTGTATATTTATGTACTTGTTTGAGTTTGGGTGTATATTTGTGTGTGTGTGTGTGTGTGTGTGTGTGGTTGTATATTTGTGTTTGTGTACTTGTCTGTATTTTCCGTACGAGATTGAAAGATCTAGGGGTTAATAAAAATTATAAATGTAACTAAAATAAACTAAATTAACTCAAATTAAACAACATTTTCCTATATACCATACTCTGACTTGTTAAAACAATCATAGATCTCACATCCTTTTGACCAGTAAATGAACTTTCAGCTAACCTCAAGCTTACAGGTCTACGTCATAAATAGTTTAAAATGTCATCCTTTGATTACTGAACACAAAATGTTGAGCTTTAGCTGATCCACAGCACCACCATTTACAACATCAGAACCCTCAAAACTAATTAGTTTACAATAGAGTTGCAAACCCCAAAAACCTTTAGATGTTTTACAATCGCTTCAAAATACCTACACTGATATGGTTGCGCCAGTAATCACACAGTCCCCAGACACCAGACGTCGTTCGCGTTTCAATGCATTACGTGAGACGAAATATTTAGCCTTTCGTGTAATGTTGTAAAAGTTTAGTCTACGTCTATTTCAACTGATAACAAGTCTTATGGCAAGAAAATCCTATCTTGATTTTTCCATATTCATTCCTGTTTAATATTTAAAAGTTTAGACCTTGTAGCCTACGTCAATTTCAACTGATAACAAGTTTTATGGCAAGAAAATCAAAGACTTTCCAAAACATTTAATTCCAGTAAGATTTTGGTATGCCTATACGCCTGTTTTAACTGATATAGCATGCCAGAAGTTAATATTGACAAAATAAAAGACATATTAAAGGATATAGGCTACTAAATTAAATGTGAGTGGCTAATCAAAATAAAATAAAACAACACTTTTTTTCTAACAAGGACTTTTGTCAAGACGAAAAAAAAAAACGTATAGGCTAACCTAATTTTTAAGTAAAAACATCGGTCTAATGTTAAAAACAGGTAGAATGTTTTCATCAATTAAGAATTGATGTTGATTTATTAAAAACATTACTTTGTTTAATTATTTTAACATACATTTAAATCTATCTTTGCGGCCTCCGGTGTTAGGGAGGCGTTAGGGGGACGGTTAGTGGGTGTGTTTGAGTGGGACTGGACGTAAGCATTCTGAGTTTTGACATATGTTTTAACTAATATACTATGTTAGAAGTTAAGATTGACAAAAAAAGTAAAAGACTGAATAAAGGAAATAGGCTACTAAATTAAGTGTAACTAATTAAACTAAAATAAAACAAAACAAAACTGACAACATTTTTCTGTGGCTTAGAGGTAATTGTTTAGAAGAAAACTTGTATAGACTATCCTAATTTTAGAGTAAATATGGTGGTCTATTAAAACTGGTAGAATGTTTTCTATCAATTAAGAATTGCTGTCGATTTATTAAAAACGTTACTTTGTTTAATTGTTTTAACATACATTTAAATCTATCTTTGTGGCCTCGGGTGTTAGGGAGGTGTTAGGGGGAGGGTTAGTGGGTGTGGTTTGAGTGGGACCGGACGTAAGCATTCTGAGTTTGTCAGCTGTGCGTGAGGTTGGTCCGACGGAAAACTCTGTAAGCTTTGTTGGGGATCTTTTTTTCCTTTGTTTAACTTTCTGTCAGTAACAAAGTCTAGATTTTTAAATTATAGTTACAACATAGATTTTGACAAGCATCTTGTGCTCGTGTTTTAACGACTGCATCTGATGCATTTTCTTTTAGATCAGTGTAAATACACGGCTCTTTTTCTTTTGTTTAACTTTTTCTGCCGGCGTGACAAAACGCTAACTTTCCTGATTTGTAACATTGAAAAACTTTACGTTCGCTTCATTTTGTTTTAGTTTGAGGTAAGATAAAAAATGCTACAAAACTCTGTATTTTTCTTTTCTTTTCTAACTGGTAACAAACTCTAAATAGTTTTTAAATTGTAATGTTACAAGCTTTGACTCTCACGTACTGTTTAACGAACGTATCTGTTACTTTTTTGTTTGTTTGTTTTAGATAGATAATCAGTAACTTAGTTTTCTTTTTTATTTAATTTGTAACAAACTCTAATTACTTTTTCATTTGTTTTAACAACTCTTAAATACGCATGTGTGTATGTTTTAACCTTTTTCTTGAAATGCATTATGTAAAAACCTTAATAAAAACCTCCCTTATCCCGTTTAATATTCATACCACATTTCACATTTTAAAGTTTAAAGCACATAGTTTTTGAACAATTTTCAACGGCCCCACACACAAAAATGCTTTTCCCCCAATCATAAATTCCTTCAGATGGTCACACACGGGTGTGGGGCTGTACAGGAATGGGGTCCAAACAGATGTCCAAACAGATGTCTTTTATGACCCTCATCAATCAAACTTTTTGAGAAAAGGGACCCTATACTCTCTCTTGCACTTAATTTAGACGAATTAAATTATTTAGCCTGACATGTTTACTGTTCCAAATATTTTATTTTTTTTATTTATTTTTTTTAAACATACATTTAATAATCACATTTTTTTAGAGCTGTTATCACAATAACGTGAAACCCTGATATTTTTATGTAAGGTTATCATACCATCAGAATCTCATACCAGCCCATGCGTAGTCTCAAGGTATCCGAGACTGGCATCCAGTGTGTCAGATCCACCGCTGGTCTCGGCTAAAGCAGTGGGCATTCCAAGTGCCTCAGCACAGTTATTCCAGAGACTATTCCCCTCCACTCAGTGCTCCCTGTAATGGTGGGGTCTCTATCCTTTGCATTCGGGCAACTCACTGCTCCATTACTCCTCCTGGGGGGTGTTCCAGCCTTTGAATCTGCTCATGAGGCCGCAACAGTTCCTGATCTTACTCCAGAACCTCCAGAGGTGGCGGCACTCATTTATGAACTCTCTGCCTGTCCTGCCACGGCTATGGAGGCCATATTTGAACTCTCTGATTGTCCAGTCATGGCTTAATTTTTGGGTGAACTATCCCTTTGAACACTGGGAAAAGGCAAGTATTTGTTCTCCCACTGAAGCTTAAAGCGTTAGTTCACCCATAAATGAAAATCATGTCATTAATGACTCACCCTCATGAAGTTCCAAACCCGTAAGACCTCCGTTCGTCTTCGGAACACAGTTTAAGATATTTTAGATTTAGTCCGAGAGCTTTCTGACCCTCCATTGAAAATGTATGTACGGTATACTGTCCATGTCCAGAAAGGTAATAAAAACATTATCAAAGTAGTCCATGTAACATCAGAGGGTCCGTTAGAATTTATTGAAGCATCGAAAATACATTTTGCGGGGGGCGCTAGTGAGCTATGGGTCGATAGGTTGCACTCCCCTGCAGCTCCCACAAAAATATTATAAAATTGACTTTTTAACGATAACTTCTTCATAAAAAGAGTTTTTCTTACAAGCTGGATTTGCTGTAGGTTCGTTGATACTCATCAGCTACAAGATGAAAGCGAGCTCGAAGACACAAGCCTCAAAAAGCAAAAAACAGAACGAGGCAGGCCTTATCGCACCGACCTCTCCTGACGACGATGTTCCGTCGGGCGAAGCTTCGCAATGGTCGGCAGATGCTACAGTCCTGGAAGCCATTAACTTGTTACATTCGGATCTACAAGCTACCAAAGTTGAGATCTGTCAGACGATTGACAGGCGCATTGAAGAAATGGCCACAACTATCAGAGGTGAAATATCTGCTCTCAAATCTGAAACTCAAGTCGCCATTCTGGCCTTGCAGACTACGTCCGCGCAACATGGTTCTACTCTGGCCGACCTAGAACGCTCAGCAAATCACTCTTCAGATGCCACAACCAAACTTCAAACGGAGGTGAAACGCCTGTGTACTGAAGTGAATCTTCTTACAGACAAGTGCATGGATCTGGAGGGGCGAGTAGCCAGGCTGAAAGAAGGGTCTGAGAGTAATGAATAACTGTAGAGTGTCCAAATGGTTACATTTACAGATTGCCTTTTATTGAAGCTTATGTCCATCTTTATTGAAGCTGGCTTCTGGTTTATTTAAAAAAACCAATAGGGTAGGATGGAGCGTCCTCACAGATTTTTATTTATCTCTTTTCATATTTTTAGTTTGATATTAAGTCCAGTTTCTCAAATCTTTATTTTATATATATACACTCTTGTTACTTCAAAATATATGCCTTTTGCGGGGCTGTTCTAAACTTCTATTATTAGAAGGGTTAAGTGAGGGAAGTTAGTATGGTATATGTTTATTTTTTGGGATCTTGTTATTGCTGTTCTGTGTTTTTTTTTTCTTTCTTTTTTTCGTAACTTCCTTAGTGGGGTCGCGCCTTACTTTGAAGGTTTCTCCTAGTATAGGCAAGAATATGTCAAAGGGAGGGTTGTTCTGGGACATCTATATTCAGTATATGACCATATATGTCACATTGATTGGGTTTATATGCATATTGTATGAGCCTACACCACGCAGGATAACTTAACACAGCGGGATAAGGGGAGACAATTTACTATGGTCACTTTGAATGTTAAAGGATTGAATCATCCCGTTAAAAGGGGCAAAGTTTTGACACACCTAAAGATGCTATCTAGTGACATCATTTTTCTTCAAGAAACGCACCTTAATAAAAATGAATACATCAAACTAAGATGTAGATGGATTGGTCAAACTTATCATGCTACATGTGCAGTTAGATCAAGAGGGGTGGCTATACTCTTCAGAAAGGGCACACCATTCATCCATAAGACAACTATCGCAGATAAGGAGGGAAGATATCTAATTGTTATTGGAGATTTATATACATTACCCATAACACTGGTTAATATTTATGGTCATAATACAGACTCGACTTCATTTTTTAAACACGTTTTTGCTCAGATCCCTGATATCTCGCAAACTAATTTACTTATTTAGACAGATCATCCCATAGAGCACCACCTTCTAATTCCAGCATTTTCATGAAGCAATATTGTAATAATTCAAATTTGTTTGATATTTGGAGAATTTTTAACCCTAGAGACAGAGCGTACTCTTTTCATTCCAATGTCCATAATGTATACACTAGAATTGATTATTTCTTAGCTGATGCTAAATTGGTGCCACTGGCAAGTAAGGTTGTGTATAATGACATAGTGATTTCAGATCATGCTCCTCTCTCATTCTCTTTAAATCTAGCTAACTTGCCTCATTGTGATAGGATATGGAAACTAGACCCACAGTTTTTAAAGGAACCACAATTTTGTAATTTTTTAAACCATGAAAGCTCATATTACTTTTAGAATAATTATCTTCCTGGAACGTCCCCCACAACATCCATCGAGACCATGAAAGCTTATATTAGGGGTTGGATTATTTCTTTTCAGGCTGCTAGAAAGAGAAGGAAAAGGGCTGAGTTGGCAGATCTGGAACAACAAATTAATAGATTGGATAAAGAAAATGCAGTGCATCCATCCATAGAGATTTATAAGAAGATACTGTTATTAAGACTTAGATACAACCAGATTCTTTCAGATCATATAGCTAGGGGATTTTTATTTACGCAACAAACCTTTTTTGAATTTGGTGAAAAACCTCATAAATTACTGGCTAGACAAATTAGGAAAATGGATAGTGATCATACTATAAGTAAAATTAAGTCAGAAAATGGTGTCATATTAACATCTCATATGGACATTAATAGTAGATTCAAACAGTTCTATGAGGAATTATACTCCTCCAGGGCCTCAATCAATGACCTGGGGTGGGTTTCCTGTACAACTACGTAACTCGCAGATTAACCACCATAGTATGATGCATCGTTATGGAAACGAACTAGCTAGTCACGACTGTTTCGCGAAACCATGGTACCTGTGTCGCAGATCCATCGTTCAAACTAGGTTGGTTTAAGCTGTCGTTCTTCTTCTTCTTAGATCTAATGGCCGACTGGAGCCATGAGCACATACCGCCACCTACAGTAATTTGGTTTTAATTTCTCTTTTCTTCGACTCAAATTATGCTTTTGAAATGACGTTACGTAGGAGTCGAGTAATAACGAATCATTAATTTGTTCTGCAATACATTATATACATATACACACACAGAGTTAAAAATGTGCTCTTTTCTGATCCCAATGTCTATAATTTCACAATTTCATATAAATACCATTTCTTATTTAATATTGATAGGCCTACATAAGCACAGTTGATGTAGTGTTGTGGACATCTGTTGCTTATTTTGCTCAATAATTTTTCCTATTTAAGTCTCCTGGCCATTCAGCCATGTGTTAATGAAAATGACACGAAAACCCCAATGTTCAAAGCATGAAATTGCAGTTATTTTGGAGGAGGTGGAAAATAATAAAGTCCAGCTATTTTCAAAGCTGAAAAAATACTGCATTACAAATGCTGACAAAAATAAAATCTGCGCAGAAATCACCTTTAAAAAATAAATGATGCTGGCTATGGATACGAACAAAGCCCAGAAGTCAGGAATAAGTGGAGGGACTTCGCAAGTGTAAAAAAACGGAGGGCTGCGGCACGTAAGAGGAAAGCAAACAAGGCAGGTGGGGTATCAATTCAGTTCATCCTCTCACTACAGAGGAAGAGAAAGTTTTGGCCATCCTGGGGCCTGTTGCAATGGAAGGATCCTTTGAGGTATAGATACATGTGCATCAACAAGGCCTTTGCCTTCAAAGTTCAGCCCTCTAACATCAGGCCCTTTCCAGTCTGGCCCTTCAACATCAGGCCCCCTCCTGCCTGGGCCTCTAACATCAGGCTTCACATTTTCAGAGGGCAATAAGAAGAAACAACACCTTAAGTTCAGTTGTTAGCTACACTGCAATATTATGCTGTTAGAAATTTTATGGAGGTGGTGGGTGATGGCCTGGGGCTCAGCAAATCTTCAGTCAGCAAAACTGTGACAGCAGTAACACCTTTGCTGTTACAGCTTATGAAGAACATCCTGATTTCCCCCTAAACTCCTCAGGAATTTCAGCTGGCCAATCAACAGTATTGACAACATCTCCAGAGTTATTGGCATCACCGATGGCACACTTATCCCAGTGTCAAACCCTGTCGTAAATGAGCCCCTGTACATTTACAGGAAGGGATATCCAGCCATTAATGTTCAAATAGTGTGTGATCACAAGGGGATGTTCATTGACATTGTAGCAAAATGGCTTGAAGACTCTTTGACTCTTTTGTGTGGGCCACTTCTGCAGTTTGCAGGTGGCTGAAGAGGCTGAAGAGACAGTGGATATTTTCTTCACCCATACCTCCTGACACCTGTGCAGCATCCAGCCACCATTGCAGTTTAAACCATTTGTTTAATCTGACATATCAATGTTAAATATTTTGTGTATTTGCCAATATGTCCCCTGCCCCGCAAAATTAAATGAACACTTAAAAAAAATTAAAAAAAATACTTTTGCAAACAGTGTATATACTGTGTATGTACACACACACACACACACACTCATTTGTAGAGAATATTCTATATTCTAAATCTGTAAAAACAACAAAATCACTCACTTATTTATAGGTACATTTTTTATTTGGGTACATTCATTTAAAATACTGTGATTTGAGTGTTAACATTTAATATAAGTGAAAACTTTTAACATACTGTTTTACCAATATTGTTATATGAGAAATATGCGTTTATGTATGTTTTAAAAGACTCACTTGAAAAACTCATCTTTTCTTCGCACAATTGAAATGAAGGCTGCGTTCCAATCGGCATGATTAATGCTTTCAGACGGCACTTCGAAGGGGCAATAATTGCGAGGCCGAATTTGTGATATAAAGGTGAATATATATATATATATATATATATATATATATATATATATATATATATATATATATATATATATATATATATAAAAGGTGAATTAAGAAAAAAAGATCTACGCACCACAACTTTCTTCCAAATCACTCAAAGTGGATGGTGAAGTCTTCGAAAGGAATAGGGCTAGGGTCGATTACTCTGAATAGAACACAGCCCAGTTGCGGCGCAACCAATGACGTTGACACAGCAAACTAATGACGAACTATGCCTCTAACCACAGGTGAAGAGCTGTCGTTCCAACGACACAAGTTTGCGATGCAGTTTGCGAATGTACGTTTGAACTATGGTTTCGGGAAACACCGAATCGTTGAACTACGTTGGGAATGACGGAACTTGCGACCATAGTTGGCTAACCCCTTGCTGCTGAAAATTTCTTGGATAGTTGTGATCTCCCCACTCTAGGTCAGAAAGATCGTGACTTCCTCAATGCAGAACTTTCAGTTTCTGAAATACAGGATTCGATTAGGTCAATGAAGTGCAGAAAGGCCCCTGGCCCTGATGGGTATTCTTGTGAATTTTACAAAGAATTCAGTGATCTTTTTTCACCGTATTTATTTAAAATGTATACTCATGCAAATACTGTTGGCATGCTACCTCCTACATTAAACGAGGCTACGATAACAATATTACTTAAATAGGGGAAAGATCCAGAAGAAGTAAGTAGCTATAGACCAATTTCACTTTTAACTTGTGACCAAAAAATTCTGGCTAAAGCTTTGTCCAACAGGCTTAGGTCTGTAATCGATAAACTTGTTCACCAGGATCAGACAGGATTTATAACAAATAGGCACTCCTTTTCTAATCTTAGATGTCTTTTTAATATAATTTACTCCCACAACACACATGCCGATGACCTGGTTATTGTTTCTCTTGATGCAGAGAAAGCTTTTGACCAATTGGAGTGGTCCTATCTGTTTAAAGTTTTAAGAAAGTTTAATATTGGTGATAGTTTCGAAAAGTGGATAAAGATTCTCTACCTTAAGCCCTCTGCAAGAATTCTGACTAATAAGATGCTCTCGTCAACATTTCACCTACACAGAGGTTCCAGGCAAGGTTGCGCTTTATCTCCCTTACTCTTTGCTTTGGCACTCGAGCCCTTACCACACACTATTCATTCCGACCCTAATATACATGGATATAGCACAGAGAATACATTAAGTAAAATCTCATTGTATGCTGATGACATCCTGTTATATGTTACTAAGCCCCATTTTACTATTGCAAAAATCTTGGAAACTATCTCTCATTTTGGTACATTTTCAGGGTACCGGATAAACTGGTCTAAGAGCGAATTAATGCCTATAATTACTTCCTCCAATTACTTGGAACAAACAAGATGGCGCCAGTGCACTCGGCATGCCGTCTCTCTTGTGTGTTACAGTCTGTAGTAACGTTACCTGTACTGTTTGTTCTCTGTGTGGTGTTGCACTGGTATCATGTAGACTTTAACATCAAATGTTGTATGGAAGCTGGTTACCTGAGAAACTGCCCAGTTCTCTACTCTCGCTCTCAATCCTCTTTCAATCATGGTGCGCCAGAGTGCGTTTACCAGTTACCCTGCTGTGTTCCTCCTGTACGGAAACGCCGCAGAAAGAGAGGTTGTCGTGGCGGTGTTCGAGTGAGAATTAGACGGGCGATTGCTTCCACCTTACCATTCTCAACCCAGTTTTCCCTGGATACAACATATTTGGAGGGGCATAACCTGGCGCGACGCTCCTGGGATTATATATATGCTTTTCATCTTCCAGTTTTCGGTGATTCTTCTACCTCCGCTTTGCCGCGTTTACGACTTCGCCGGAGAGGCGTGGAACATTTAAATCTTCGCCAACTGGATTTTGCTCGACTGGATCGGAACCCGGAACTACAGTCTCATCTCAACATGGCCCTAATAGGTCCGTGTGCAACAAGACTTTTATTTTAAATGACTTTTATACCGGACATAAGTTGGATATACTTTTCCTAACGGAGACATGGGCCTCTGCTGGTGAGTCATCAGTTTTTGAGGAACTGTGTCCACCGGACTGTTGTTTTATTAGTACACCACGTTGTACTGGCAAGGGCGGTGGGGTTGCTATGGTTTTTAAACAAACCCTTAACATACGTCCCATTTTTGTCGGGAGTTATGCATCATTTGAGTTACAATGTATTGTGCTAGAGTTTGATTCCACTGCAATGTTCTGTGCGCTTATTTATAGGCCACCTAATTTTGACAGTACTTTTATACAAGAGTTTTGTGAATTTGTAACTCATATCTTGCCATCATATGATCAGCTGTTATTATTGGGAGATTTTAATATACACGTGTGTTGCCCAGGTCGACTCTTGGTCAATGAGTTCTGTAATATTTTGGAATCTTTTGGTTTTATGCAAAATATAAATGGAGCAACTCACGTTCATGGTCACACTCTGGACCTTATTTTGTCAAATGGTGTTGCTGTAGAAGATGTAAACATAGAAGATGTCTCCTTCTCTGATCATAGCCCTATTGTTTTTAATGTCCATGCTGAGAATTCTGCAGTTATTGAAAAAACATTTGGGCTATTACTCTCGTTGTATAAATTCATCTATTCCTCCTCAGTTTAGTGAAATCTATCCTGCTAACACTGTTGAAGGATCTATTTTGAATGCTGTTGAGTCTTCCATTGGGCCTGATAAACTGACTTCTCTTCTCTATTCTCTTCTCTATCTCAAATTGTTCTAATATTTTAAATGTTATTGCACCTTTTAAGTTAAAGTCACCCAGGCAGAAATCTTATTATTGGCTCGACGACAATGCTCGCTCTCTTAGGCGGGCATGTCGTCAAGCGGAGAGGAAATGGAAACAGGATTCGTTAACTGTGTCTTGTGAGTTTTTCAAAGAATGTTTGTTTAACTTTCAGAAAGCTGCAAAATCAGCTAGGTCTAAGTATTTTTCAGATTTGATTAATACACACTCTCATAGACCTAAAATTCTGTTTTCCACGATTAATTCAATAATCAATTAAATTTTTACAGTTTTTTTCAGATAAAGTGTTAGCTATTCACTCCTCTTTTACCTTGCAGTCATCAGATCTGTCACTGTTTTCGCTGGCAAGTCTGCCTTCCTTTTCTTGTTTTCAAAATGTTTCTTTGAGGGAACTCTGTGATTTGGTCAATAAGATGAAGAAAACTGCCTCTTCACTTGATGTCATTCCTTCTGAGATTATTAAGGCCTCTTTTTCTGAAATCGGGACTTCCATTCAGTCATTGATTAACTTGTCTCTAAGTGCTGGGGTAGTCCCGAAATGTTTTAAGCATGCTGTAGTTCAACCTTTGCTTAAGAAACAGGGTTTGGAGGAAAATTGCCTTGATAATTATCGGCCTGTCTTTAAGCTTTCATTTTTATCAAAACTTTTAGAAAAAATTGTATATTCACAATTAATTCACTTTTTAAATGTAGCTAAATTAACAGAACCTCTCCAATCTGGTTTCTCTGCCCATCATAGCACTGAGTCTGCTTTGCTTAAAGTATTCAATGACATTTTGCTTGCAGTGGATAGTGGCAAAAATTCAGTTTTGCTGCTTCTTGATCTCACAGCTGCTTTTGATAGAGTTGATCATGATATTCTACTCTGCCGGTTAGAAAATTTGTTTGGTATTGGGGGTATTGCTTTGCAGTGGTTTAATTCATATCTTAGAGACAGGTCTTTTTCTGTTGAGTTAGGTAAGTTTTCTTCATCTGTTGCTCCTATTATCTGTGGAGTGCCTCAAGAATCCATTTTAGGGCCACTCCTTTTTAATTTATATATGCGACCTTTGGGAGATATTATTAGGAGACACAATGTTTCATTTCATTTATATGCTGATGATACCCAGTTATACATACCACTGAAAGCTGGCGATACCATTCAACCCTTATTGGCCTGCCTAGGGGACATCAAGAAATGGCTTTCCAATAGCTTTCTTAGACTTAATGAAAATAAAACGGAAGTAAGTAATTGTCTTTGGCCCCCCTAAGTTGAGAAGTGGTCTCCTAAATGGGCTTGGCAAGCATTTCCCCTCAGTCTCCTCCCAGGTCAGAAATCTTGGTGTTATTTTGGACTCTGAACTTAGCTTAACTAAACAAATTAATACAGTTGTCAAGAACAGTTTTTATCAGTTACGGATCATCTCAAGACTAAAATCATTTTTAACTTTTAATGACCTGGAGAAAGTCATTCATGCTTTTATAACCTCCCGCCTTGACTACTGCAATTCATTATATTTGGGTCTTCCTCAGTCATCCATTGCACGCTTGCAGATGGTACAAAATGCTGCTGCAAGGCTGTTGACTGGGGCAAAGAAAACAGATCACATTACACCAGTTTCAGCCTCTCTCCATTGGCTTCCTGTCTATTTTAGAATTTAATTTAAAATTTTGTTGTTTGTTTTTAAAGCTCTTAATGGTCAAGCCCCATCTTATCTCTCAGATCATCTTATTCCTGTTTCATCCTCCAGATGTCTAAGATCTTCTGATAGAGCTCTTTTAGTTGTCCCTTGTTCACGCCTAAAAACGAAGGGTGATAGGGCTTTTTCTATTGCGGCCCACCGTCTCTGGAACCAACATCCACTGGACATTCGGCTTGCACCTTCTATCACAACTTTTAAAATGAAGTTGAAAACATATCTTTATTCCCAGGCATTTTAAATTGGATTTTATCTATGTTCCATTGTTTTACTGTAACATCTGTTTTGTTTATTTTATGTTTATCTTTGACTTTGTTCAGCGCTTTGGACAAATATGCAAAAAAAAAAAAACATAACAATATTGAAAATCTTAATAAATCACTTACTTACCTATAAAGGTTCGAGATCTTTCTGTTATACAATGCTTCCCCTTTAAAATAACACAGCAAAAATGTAAGTATTTAGGAATTGAGGTTACAAAGGATTTTCAGTCATTATTTAAGGCTAACTTTCCCCCTCTAGTGTCTAAATTGAAAAATAATATTCAGTTTTGGAGATCACTTCCCATTTCCTTGGTAGGTAGGGTTAATATTATTAAAATGATTTTTCTTCCTCAAATTCTCTATCTTTTTCAGAACATCCCAATATTTTTACCTAAGATTTTTTTTCAAGCAATTGGATTCAATCATTTGTTCTTTTTTATGGGATTAAAAAGCCCATCGAATAAGTAAAGCTCATCTTTGTAAGCCTAAAGCTGATGGTGGATTGGCACTCCCTAATTTCTCTCTTTATTACTATGCCAGCGCTCTCCATACTATGTGGCTAGATCTCAACTTTGTACACTCCACTTGGATCCAATTGGAAAGAGAAGCATGTAGCCCATATGATATTGGGGCAGTGATCTTGTCTCCTACAAAGCTAGAGAAATTGGCTTACAATCATAATTGTATAATCCATAGTACTATTCGCATTTGGAATCAGATTAAATCAGAAGTCTTTATCTTTCCTCTTACCAATTGGAGGGAATCCATCATTTATTCCTTCTACAATGGATTCTGCTTTCACAAAGTGGAGAGACGTGGGTATTCGAAAAATTGGTGACCTATTTATTGATGGTTCTTTTGTCTCCTTTAGTCAGCTGCAGGCAAAATACGGTTTGCATAAAAACAATTTTTTCCGATATTTGCAGCTCAGGGACTATGTAAGAAAGCATTTGTCTTGTCTTGATGAGGCTTCTTCTGCTAAGTTTGATGAACTGTTAGGGCTTGGAGGTGGGGTTACTTGATTTCTCTACTGTATAACTCTTTATTATCCACAACTTCACCTTCTATGCAGGGTATAAGATTACAGTGGGAACAGGAAATGGGGGAGGAGATAAGTGACGAGTTATGGGTTAATGCATTGGAAAATATTCATAAATGCTCTGTTAATTCTCTGCATTGCCTTATTCAATTTAAGATTATTCATCGACCTCATTACACTAAAACAAAACTGCATAGAATTTTTTCAGATGTTTCCCCAATATGTGATAAATGTCAGACAGAGGAAGTCACACTCTTGCATAGTTATGCTCTTTGCTCTAAGTTAACTCCATTCTGGACTAATATTTTTAAAACTTTGTCAGAAATATTACATGTTGAATTAGAGCCTGATCCACTTGTGGTGATATTTGGATTCTCAGATAATATTACTTTTCAAAAATCTCAACAACAGTTGTTGTCTTATGGACTTCTTATTGCAAAGAAGCTAATACTTAAGTTTTGGAAGAACATCAATGTCCCTACTGTTAAAATGTGGTTGGATGAAATGATTAGGTTATTACATCTGGAAAGAATTTGTTTTTCTTTATCAAACAAACTGGATCAGTTTGATAAGATTTGGTCTCCCCTTTTCCGCTACCTTGATAGCATAGTTTAAGTTGATGTGTTTAAGTAGGCCAAGTGTGTAGTACTGATTGTCCCATTAGTGTGATATGACTTATGTCCCTAGGGTGGGGTGGGTAGTAATGGGAACTGTTCTTTCCTTCTTGTTAGTTGTGTTTTGCTTTTTGTTTTTATTTTATTATTTTCTTTGTCTCTTATGTTTATAATGAGGAATCATAAAAAGCGATGTAACATTGATTGTCAAATTGTTGGATTCCCTAATAAAAACATTTTAAACACGAAAATACATTTTGCTCCAAAAATAACAAAAATTATTCAATGGTTTGTGGTAAGTCTTTCCCTGCCAGCAGTTTTTTTTTTTTTTTTTTTTTTTTTTTTATATAAAGTAAACCAGTGTCATTTTCGATAATTTTCACTATACTCTCATGGCCCCGAGACCATGTTGTTGTATCAATATCTGAACCAGCAATATGTCAAAAGAAAGAACAGAGCCCGATAACGCTCACTCTTAGCGCACTAAGAAGACTCAAAAGATATAACTTACCGGAACAGGCACACCAAGGTCCTGGCAGGATGTCAGGAAAAAATGGCATGATTTTTCAAGCCAGGTTAAGGTGAGAGGTTCTGCTGTCCGTAGAGACCAGGCGAGGACAGGTGCGGGGACCAGTTCGTTGCAACCCTTAACAGCACATGAGGAGAAGGCACTGGCGATCATGGGAGCACTACGCCACCACCTCCCGTACACACGTCTTCGCCAGGACTTCGCTACACGACATCACAACGTCGCTCCACAATCTCACCATGTTGGTGTAGCGAAGAGTTGGTGAACATTGAAAAGGAGAAGTTGGTCGTGTTGCAGAACATTCAGTGCCAGTTGACCGAAGCAAATGAGCTCGCTCGCCAGTCTCTGGAGCTAAAGAGAGCCAAGCTGGAACTGGGCAAGCAGCAGCATGCCCTAGCAGAGGCGCAATTCAACAGGCCCTCAATCTCGGTACCAATCTAGCTGCCAGCTGAAGGTGAGCCAGTTGTTCTTGGTTTATAGATTTTGATGTTCCTTTCCTCACAGTTCCTAATCTGATTTTGGTATGTGTTTGTCTTTATAGATGCTGAGCAACAGTCACACCAGTGACTGTGTCTGTGTGTGTTTGTATGCACATTTTCATTAAAAATACTTGATCATCAACAAGATTGTATGTCATTCTGTCATCCTTAATGAGTAAACAACTGATTCTCTATTGCCATTGGAAACCTACGCATAAAATCTTGCTCTATCTATGAGATACCTTATTTATCCACAAGGAAATTAAGCAGTGTCAATCTAAGTGCACATTCAGATATAAAGGCTCGTTTGAAGAGGCTGCATAAAGACATTTGTTTGTAATATACATTATCTGTGTGTTTGACGACGCGTAAGGCTATGCATGAGGCAAAGCAGCGGAAAGGGAATCCTCTGACAACCATGTGACCTGCGTTCAATGCCCAATAAATGAATGAAGATTAATCAGCAATGTGACGTGGTTATTTTTGGTATATGTCAACTTTTGACTCAGAAATTCTAACGTGTAGGCTCCTTCACCAACCTTAAGAGAAGCATGTCAATGATTGGCGTTGCATAGAGCACTTATGGAATGGACACAATGGCATGATAGAGTAAAGGTTTAAAGGATTAGAATCACACACAGAACATTTAATGGATGCAAGGTTTGAAACTCCCGTTTATTTTTCAGAAAACTAAAAATTCCATCATAATACGAATCAAAAGAAAAGAACATTCAATCATGGATGATGGCTAATGAAAGTTCAGCAAGTTAATCCAAAAAGAAAATATAAATCAACGAAAAACATTTGCAATCAAAAGCTGCCTTGCCTCAACCCCGGCAGCGTGCAGGGCAGCCCTCTGTGGAGAATAGAGGACCTTAACTTCTCTCCCTCTCCATCTTCCTCCTCATCCGCTTCCACCTCCTCCTCCTCCCCTTCCGGAATAGGTGCGCCTCCACGGACAGCCATGTTATGGAGTATGGCCTTTGCCACCGTAACTGGGCAAGAGCTGTGAGGCTTGTGCAGGCACCGAAAGAGCAGCTTCCAGATGCCAATTGCACACTCACAAACGTTGCACCTGTGAACATGTGCAACATTGTAGGCTCTTTTAGCTCGTGTCTGTGGGTTGGTCAGCGGTGTGAATAAGTATGTTCTCAGAGGGTATCCACTATCCCCGAGGAACAGGCTCTGACCAAACCCCTCTCTCTCCGCTTGTTCACCCACGGCAGAATTGGCCCAGACAAAACTGTCGTGGGTGCTACCTGGCCACCTTGCCACCAGGTCGGAGATCACACCCCTATGGTCCACTATAAGCTGCACGTTTAGGGCCGCGTATCCCTTTTGCGATATGTACGCCTGATCAATCACTGATGGATTGGCGATAGGGATGAGTGTGCCATCCACCAGGCCCAAGACTCTGGGGATGCCAGCAATGGCATGACAGCCCTGGTGCACCTCCTGTACCTCCTGACGTGTCACCGGTAGCCGGATGTAATCCCCGGCATGGCGCAGAAGGGTGTTGGTGACAGTGTGGATGCACCTCCACACCGAGGTCTTGCTTAGGCCGTAGCCCTCTCCCACGACCTCGATGAAGCTCCCTGTAGCAAAAAACCTTAGCACTGCAAGCAGCTGGACTTCAGGGCTTAAAGCAAAATTCCGCCACATTAGCCTGGCAAGCGCAGGTCTGAGAAGGTCCAGCAGCTCCATAATGAGTTGTCTTGGGAGGCGAAATTTTTTTTTAACCCCTTTCCGTTCAAGGATCGGCGACGGCCCCAGATTATTGTTGTTTCACTTTCACAGCATGTTAAACATCACACTCTGGACAAACTCTGCAATCAGTAGAAAGATTAAAGACCCTAGTTTCGATATTTGACCACTTAATAAAAAAAAATGTTAAAACATTGTTGCAATAACAGTAATTTAGTCATTTATGTCAGGAGTGCAAAATAATAAATCCGTATTATGTCAAATTTTGAATAGAAATTCACCACGCATTCATATTCAGTCACGTCAGCAACGGTTTATTTGTGTTCACATAGATTCACTGAACAGCGCCAATAAGGGATTATAGTTCAAAACTGCATGTATATGCAGATATATGGATATATATCATTCATTTCATTGGATCACTTGCTGGTGACGATGCAGAGTCCACACGTGGGGTAGAGGCCGCTGATTGGCTGAGAAGCTTTCACTCAAAGCTCTCCTCTGGCTGCTTATTGGATGAACCACTAGAATGAAAATCACTCACTACTCATAGGCCTGGGCCAACATGGGTGGGCCCGGACCTAAAATGGTAACACCGCGGAAATGTAGATAAAATATTTAACTCACGATGTGTCCAAAAATTTCAGAAGACTGAAAAGAGAAAAAAAAAGTAAAATGAAAATTTTTTTTTTTTTTACTTGAAAACTCACAAATTGTTCTAATGAACCTCCCAACTTAGGATGAACAAGAGAAAACAACTGTCCGTTAATACTAATCACCTCTTGTGTGTTGTCACCATGCTTTCATCACTTTACATATAACTTTGTTAATATTCAACTTTCACTTCTTTTTTTCTGCCCTCCCTTTGACCAGTCACCTACTCTCCTATCCAAACATGTGAAACATCCAATCAGTCTAAATAACTTTTATACATTTGTAACAATATGAAACAGACATATCAATACACATAAAAAATCCAAATACACATTTGATAAAAACTATTTAAATAAAATGATATAAAGAGAAACTTTGATGAACAAATATATATATATATATACATATATATATATACATATATACACACACACACACACACACACACACATACAGTATATATGTATATATATATATATATATATATATATATATATACACTGTATATATCATATATATATGATAACAGCCATTTTGAAGGATTTTGAGATTTATCCAAATGACATTGCTAGAAAATACAAAAAACGACCAAACCATTTTTTGATGGAAGAGCAACAATTTAACTGAGGTTCAACAAATAAAAAAACAGATGTAATACGGATAAACAAATGAAAAAAGCTTGGCTTATTGAATATCAGGTCCCTTTCTATGAAAGCACTTTTTGTAAATAATATGATCACTGATCATAATCTAGATGCACTCTGTTTGACAGAAACCTGGCTAAAACCTGATGATAACATTATTTTAAATGAGTCTACACCCCAAGATTACTGTTATAAACATGAGCCACGTCCAAAAGGTAAAGGGGGAAGTGTTGCTTCAATTTATAACAATGTTTTCAGTATTTCTTAAAGGGCGGGCTTCAAGTATAACTCGTTTGAAGTATTGGTGCTTAATATAACATTATCCAGAGAAGCAAGTGTTAATGATAAATCCCCTGTGATGTTTGTACTGGCTACTGTATACAGGCCACCAGGGCACCATACAGAGACTTTATTAAAGAGTTTGCTGATTTTACATCTGAGTTAGTGCTGGCTGCAGATAAAGTTTCAATTGTTGGTGATTTTAATATCCATGTTGATAATGAAAAAGATGCATTGGGATCAGCATTTATAGACATTCTGAACTCTATTGGGGTTAGACAACTCGTCTCAGGACCTACTCATTTTCGAAATCATAGGTGTTGAAAAAAACCATCAAATCGAATTCATATATAAACATACCAAATTAAAAAACTAACCGAATACATATCTCATCATTATTTAGATTTGTGCAAACTTCATATAGCTAAAACGGTAAATTCTACTTCTTGTTACAAGTATGGTAGAACCATCACTTCTACCACAAAAGACTGCTTTGTAAGTAATCTTCCTGATGTATCCCAATTCCTTAGCATATCCAAAACCTCAGAACAACTTGATGTTGTAACAGAAACTATGGACTCTCTCTTTTCTAGCATTTTAAATACAGTTCCTCCTTTACGCTTAAGGAAGGTTAAGGAAAACAGTCTGACACCGTGGTGTAATGAGCACTCTCGCACCCTAAAGAGAGCGGCCCGGAAAATGGAGCGCAGCTGGAGGAAAACAAAACTAGAGGTATTTCATATTGCTTGGAGGGAAAGTAACCTATCTTACAGAAAAGCATTAAAAACTGCTAAATCTGTTTACTTTCCGTCTCTTTTAGAAGAAAACAAACATAATCCCAGGTATTTATTCAACACAGTGGCTAAATTAACGAAAAATAAAGCATCAACAAGTGTTGACATTTCCCAACATCACAGCAGTAATGACTTTATGAACTACTTTACTTCTAAAGTCGATACTATTATAGATAAAATTGTAACCATGCAGCCAACAGCTACAGTATCACAGCAGACAGTGCACTATAGATCCCCTGAGGAACAGTTCCACTCATTCTCTACTATAGGAGAGGAAGAATTGTATAAACTTGTTAAATCATCTAAACCAACAACATGTATGTTAGACCCTATTCCATCTAAGCTCCTAAAAGAGGTGCTTCCAGAAGTCATAGATCCTCTTCTGACTATTATTAATTCCTCATTGTTATTAGGATATGTCCCCAAAACCTTCAAACTGGCTGTTATTAAGTCTCTCATCAAAAAACCACAACTTGACCCCAAAGAACTAGTTAATTATAAACCGATCTCGAATCTCCCTTTTCTGTCCAAGATACTAGAAAAGGTAGTGTCCTCACAATCATGTTCCTTCTTAGAGAAAAATGGAATCTGTGAGGATTTCCAGTCAGGATTTAGACCGTATCATAGTACTGAGACTGCTCTCCTTAGAGTTCCAAATGACCTGCTCTTATCATCTGATCGTGGTTGTATCTCTCTATTAGTGCTATTGGATCTTAGTGTTGCGTTCGACACTATAGACCACACTATTCTTTTGCATAGACTAAAACACTTTGTTGGCATTAATGGAAGTGCATTAGCATAGTTTAAATCGTACTTATATGACCGCCATCAATTCGTAGCAGTGAATGAAGAGGTATCATACCGTTTACAAGTGCAGTATGGAGTACCTCAAGGCTCGGTACTAGGGCCGTTACTCTTCACGCTTTACATGTTACCCTTGGGAAATATCATCAGGAAACACGTGTTAGCTTTCACTGTTATGCTGATGATACTCAGCTCTATATTTCTTTGCGGCCCGATGAAACATAACAATTAGCAAAACTAACGGAATGCATAGTTGATATAAAAAACTGGATGTCTAGTAATTTCTTACTGCTAAATTCTGAAAAAACAGAGGTGTTAATTATAGGACCTAAAAGCTCTGCATGTAATGACCTAGAACGCTGCTCTGTCAATTCTTCGTCATCAGTTAGGAACCCAGGTGTGCTATTTGATAGCAACCTTTCCTTAGAAAGCCACGTTTCTAGCATTTGTAAAACTGCATTTTTCCATCTCAAAAATATATCTAAATTACGGCCTATAATCTCAATGTCAAATGCAGAAATGTTAATCCATGCGTTTATGACCTCAAGGTTAGATTATTGTAATTCTCTATTGGGTGGTTGTTCTGCACGCTTAGTAAACAAACTCCAGCTAATCCAAAATGCAGCAGCTAGAGTTCTTACTAGAACCAGGAAGTATGATTATATTAGCCTGGTCCTGTCAACACTGCACTGTCTCCCTATCAAACATCTTATAGATTTTAAAATCTTGCTTATTACTTATAAAGCCCTGAATGGTTTAGCACCTCAGTATTTGAACAAGCTCTTGTTACATTATAGTCCTCCACGTCCTCTGCGTTCTCAAAACTCTGGCAACTTGATAATACCTAGAATATCAAAGTCAACTGCGGGCGGCAGATCCTTCTCCTATTTAGCGCCCAAACTCTGGAATAACCTACCTAAAGTTGTTCGGGAGGCAGACACACTCTTGCAGTTTAAATCTAGATTAAAGACCCATCTCTTTAACCTGGCTTACACATAACATACTAATACATTCCTAATATTCAAATCCGTTAAAGGATTTTTAGGCTGCATTAATTAGGTAAACCGGAACCGGGAACACTTCCCATAACACCCGATGTACTTGTTACATCATTAGAAGAATGGCATCTACGCTCATATTAGTCTGTTTCTCACCAGATCCAGTCTGTATCCAAGTCAGAGGGTCACTGCAATCACCTGGATCCAGTATGTATCCAGCCCAGATGGTGGATCAGCACCTAGAAAGGACCTCTACAGCCCTGAAAGACAGCAGAGACCAGGACAACTAGAGCCCCAGAGACGAATCCTCTGTAAAGACCTTGTCTCAGACGACCACCGGGACAAGACAATAGGAAAAAGATGATTCTTCTGCACAATCTGACTTTGCTGCAGCCTGGAATTGAACTGCTGGTTTCGTCTGGTCAGAGGAAAACTGGCCTCCCGACTGAGCCTGGTTTCTCCCAAGGTTTTTTTCTCCATTCTGTCACCGATGGAGTTTTGGTTCCTTGCCGCTGTCGCCTCTAGCTTGCTTAGTTAGGGACACTTCATTTACAGCGATATCATTGACTTGATTGCAAATTATTGAACAGATACTATTTAAACTGAACTGAGCTGCATGATGACATCACTGAATTCAATGATGAACTGCCTTTAACTGTTATTTTGCATTATTGACATACTGTTTTCCCAATTAATGTTGTTCAGTTGCTTTGACGCAATCTTTTTTGTTTAAAGCACTATATAAATAAAGGTGACTTGACTTGACTTGACATTGACAAAATAATATAGCCTATATCAGAAGAGGAAGATCTATGACTTCTGAAAACACCTCTTTTAGCAGCTTAGATGGAATAGGGTCTAATATATATGTTGTTGGTTTTGATGATTTGACAAGTTTATACAATTTACCCTGTCCTATGGCAGAGAATGAGTGGAAATGCTCCTCAGGGGATCTATACTGCACTGTCTGATGTGATACTGTAGCTGACGGCTGCATGATTAGAACATTATCTCTAATAGTATCGATCTTGGAAGTAAATAAGTTCATAAAGTCATTACTGCTGTGCTGTTGGGCAATGTCTGAGCCTGTTATTGCTTTATTTTTTCATTAATTGAGCCACTGTATTGAATAAATGCAGATCTAGCAGTTTTTAATCCTCGTTCAGACTGTCAGCCCAAATCTGATTTTTGTGCAAATCTGATTGAAATCTGATCATATTTAGATGGTCTAGTCTAAACAGCAATGAACTACATGAAATACGTTTGAAATTTTTGCAAATCCGTTTCGAGCTACATTCATATGTGGTTTGGAATCCTATTTAAATCGCATTACTGGAAATCCGTTTCAGTCTGACCAGTCAGATCAGATTTAGTGTAGCTTTTTCATACCTCAACATAAACACGTCAGATGTTTTTTTTTTTTTTTTTTTTTTTTTTTTTTTTTTTCAGAAAATATGCCAGAAACAAGCTTGTGATGTTCGTGCAAGCTTGTGATGTGAAGTGCAAATCAAGCGGAAAAACACAATATGCTGCTAGTAATCGGCCCCAGAGGCCTCTTTTTAGTAGGTCAGGTCTCAGGCCAAAAACTGTTAATCTGTGGGCACCACTTA
This sequence comes from Cyprinus carpio, assembly GCF_018340385.1. Lineage (NCBI taxonomy): Eukaryota > Metazoa > Chordata > Actinopteri > Cypriniformes > Cyprinidae > Cyprinus > Cyprinus carpio. The sequence goes on along the minus strand of NW_024879345.1, from coordinate 1,969,039 downwards.
GACATCCAGCCATTGAGTGATGACAATCTGCTATGTATCTTGTCACCACGGTAAGCAGGGACGAGCATATTAGAGTGTCTGACATCATACTTGCAAGTTCACACACCTCTTTAATATTATTATTTGTGATGATCTACTGGTGTAATCAAACATCATTAGTGCTGACATGAATAACAATCTTACTGTATTTACGTTTAGCATTAGCCAGCACTTTTACATTTGCCAAAATGTCAGGCACTCTGGCTCCCAGTAAACACTGGAATATGGTGGCTGGTGTCTCTATTTTCATGTTCTGTACAAAAGAATCGCCAATAACTAAGGCACTTTAATCAGTTTCTCAGTGGGTGCATCACTGAGTAGGGAGAACCTGTTTAATTGGAATGGAAGAGCGGTGTTTTGTCCCGCAACCATGCCGCTTCACAGTCACCCAGTCACTCTGCTGAGTGGGCTCTATGACTAGAACCGGTTGGTATTTTTTACAAGACCTCATAACAATTAACATATAATTAAAAAACAACTCATAAATTACATTTGACACATCTAAAACACTCAAAATAAAATACGGTGTACATTTTAGGACATCCTCAGACCTCAGTCATTAAATGAAAAGGCGTCATGCCTCAGACTAAAAGGCTTCAGTCATTGGACAAAACGGCATCATGCCTCAGACTGAAAAGCTTCAGGTCTCAGGAAAAAGGACGTCAGGTGTCAGGTCTCATACAATTAGGCATCAGACGAAACGGACTCAGACAAAAAGAAAAACGCATCAGACGAAACGGACTCAGGAAAAAAGGCATCAGACGAAACGGACTCAGGAAAAAAAGGCATCAGACGAAACGGACTCAGGTGGAGTATCGCGTTGCCCCGCCCTAGGTGACGTCACATGCACGCGGTTCAGAGGAAGTGGTATAACGGTTGATTGATGGCAAAAGGAGGTAAGCAGCGTCTGATATATTATATTATAAAAGAAACAACCAATAGGGTCACCAACCAATCAAAACAACTAAGAGAACATCAAATTACAGAGTCTTGTGTGCACGTTTAAAATGTTAGTTAGCTATATTGCAACTAGCGAGGCTTTTATTTTGGCAAAGTGTAGTAAAATTACCCTTACGAAAAATAACCATGGTTTTACTACCAGAAAAAAAAAAAAAAAAACCCTGGATGATATAGTTAATCATGGTATCCACAGATTAACCATGGTTTTGCTATACTAACCATAGTTTAACCCATGGTGTTTGTAGTTAAACTGTGGTTATACAAAATGGTAATCATTACACTAAAAAAAAAACACGTTACTACACTTTTACTATAATAAAACCATGGTCACTTTATGTCAAGGTAAAGCAAATTCTTTCGAGCTATTAGATTGAAATCTTAGTCTAATTATAATATACCTGTATGTGTCTAACACTAGTTGTTGAATTAAATGATTTTGCAAAAACAATGGTTCTGTCTTATAACTAAATATATATTTGTTTGTTTCAGTCAATCAAGTTATCGCTGACATTTTCGGGGTAAGCATGGCTACGGTGAGCAGGGACCATTATCACCTGGGCTAATTACCCCGGTTCAGTACCCATTTAGATGTCCAGGCAACAAATAAGCTCCTCCATGCCAGAGAATTACCGTTTGTTCAATCCAAACCTGCATGTCATCCTGGACTGCACAGAAATCCGCTGTGAAAGCCCTACATCACTGATACTCCACTCTGAGATCTTCTCCAGTTACAAGAGCACTACCACATTCAAAGGTCTGGTTGGGGTAGCTCCATGTGGTGCAGTGACTTTTATCTACACCGGTTCAATCTCTGACAAAGAAATCACGAAGAAATCCGTCATTTTGGACCTGCTTGAGCCTGGAGATGTGGTCATGGCAGACAAGGGGTTCACTATTGAAGATATGCTCTCCAGTGTTGGTGCTAGACCGATCATTCCACCTTTCAAATGTGCCAAGCAGTTCAGCAAACAGGACTGTGGAAAAAACACAGGCCATTGCACGCCCAGAATTCTGGTGGAAAGGGTGATTAGAAGAAGTTCCACATCTGGGATTCTGTTGTGCCACACTCACCTTGTCAGGAAGTATTAATCAGATCTGGCATAATTGCTGTTTTATGGTTAACTATCAGGGACCAATGTTTCTTGAGCAGTGAATGTATATTAGTATATTACATTTTTTAGAATGACTGTGATTATTACAATAGTAGTGTTTTAGTGTTAACTTTTGCTAGTAGTTTTTTTAAAATACTTTTTTTGTTACTTTTTCAGTTAGTTGCAGTACATACCTTTAATACTACTTACCATCATTAAACGTGTTTTTACTTATTTATTTTTAGTTTAGTTTTTACTTTTTATTGAAAAGAAAATTTTATCTTATGTATATTGAAATTATTTATATAAAATTTCCCCGAAAATAATTTGACAGACACAATGAAATAGTTGACAATGAAAAGTCTTTTTATAATAATTCATGAAAAAAAAAGTCCATTCTGGTGTTCATTGTTATTTCACAATTGAAAAAATATACAACTATGTGTATGCATATCATATACATTACAGAAGATCTAATACAAAACAATGTATTCACCTTGGTATGTACATATTTACATCTAATTAATAGCAAGTACTATATATTTAATGTTATAATTTGTGATGTATCTAATATGTTACAAAAGATCTACTACAAAAATAATGCTACATACTACTCAACTACATAAAATATATACTTATTATTAATGTAAAAATAAATCTTAAGTTTATACTATAATATGAACAGAATCTGCCCATTCATACCACTGAAAGATACAAATCCATAAAAAAGTTATAATAGTACATGTGTAGCTTGTCTCTCATTGATGCTATGAAGGCATCATGTCGCCAGATCCTCTTTATTGTGAAATCTGATTTTGTGTCGCTCACAAAAGTCACACCAATGTAGACCAGTAACTGCAAGCTGACGTTGTACCTGCCAGTAGTACTTATGGGTCACTTTAAGTTTGGCTAGTCCTCTTTGAATTTTCATAAATGGAACCTGAGCAGTGCATTTTGACTGTAGTCTTTTGGCCTCTTCAATCTGGCAAGCTGAACTATGGGTAACCTTTATAGACTCCAGATGAAGTGCTTGATGGTGTGTGGGCACAAATTTAAAATTACAGCCAAACTGATAACCAAGCACAGGTAATGGGGGAAAATTAACATCAGGAACACCTGCAGCTATAGGGAGACATTGGTATGAAAGTGGATTGCCATGAGGTACAGGACTGAATTGTGAGGGGACCAACTCTACTTTTGACATGCCATCAAGTATGTGTGCCAGCAAAGGCTTGGGATTAATCTGACTTAGTTTTGCACCAGAAGCCAAGACATCAGCATCTGGAAGGGGACCTAAAGAAATGAACACAAATTATCAGTCATGAAGACATTAAGCTGTAGCTGTGCGCGCACACACATACAAACAGAAACAAACACACACACACACACAAACAGAGTTGTGAATTACCTGTGTAAGCCTTGTGTAGGGTAGACTTGATTCCAGTATTCCCAACTGATTTTGGTTTCAGGACAAGAAGTTCACTCACTGCCTCTGGATGTACTCCCTTAATATAAAACAAATACAGTAATAGTTAAAAATTGTTTACTGATCGTGGGTGATTTTCATTTATTTGATCTGCACTCTTGTTCATTATTAGTCTATGATGTTTTAATGTTTACATATACTTTCTTTGAGTTAATAGTGTTCTTACCAAGTGCAGAAAAGAAAAATACTTACCTGTGCTCTTGGACGATGCCATCTCTGTGGCTCACTTGATTTTATTAATCTTCTCAGACGCCTTTCACTGCAAGATAAAAGCATAAGATTAAGCATGAAAATAGTTTTTTTCATTTGTATAAGGCTATATTGTATATTTAACATCAGTGAAGCAGTACATTATCGATTAAACTTAACGGTAACACTTTCTATGAAGCCCGTATTTAAAACACATTATAAGAGTATTCTTATGGCATTATAATGAATGCATAATGCATTATAAAAAACATTATAATATGTTGTATCATCTAATGAGTAATCATAACAACAGTTTTAATGTGTTATAATATTTACTTATTTGAGGTTATAGCATTTAAGATTATGATTTATAATACACAATGAATATAATGCATCCACTTAACTTACAATGGATTATGTTTCCCATAGATATAATATAAGTCTCATATCTTGGCATTGTTGACTTGTTACTTTACTTAAAGCAGACAAATACCACTTATAAATAACAACAATAATAATGAAAATAAAAATAATATTTTTCCTTAAACAGCCATAAGATCAGATATCTGATCAGATGAATGTGTAATATGGCACATTTGATTTTAACTATATTTACTGTAATATCAATAAGATAGTAAGATACTGTACAGATCTTAAATAAATAATGTCAAGATATAAGACTTATAATCCATTATAAATTATGTGGATTTAGCATGGTGTTTATTGCGTGTTATACATAATCATACTCATAAAAGTTATATCCACAAATAAGTACGTTTTATAATGTATTATAATTGTTGTTATGATTATTTATGAGATGAAGCAACATAAAGGGTTTACATACATATACATATATATATATACATATCTATATATATATATATATATATATATATATATATATGTATATAATGCATTGTGATTTTATTATAGTAAAAGTGTAGTAACATGTTTTTTTTAGTGTAATGATTAGCATTTGTATAACCACAGTTTAACTACAAACACCATGGTTAAACTATGGTTAGTATAGCAAAACCATGGTTAATCCGTGGATACCATGATTTAACTATATCAAAACCATTTTTTTTTTTTTTTTTTCTGGTAGTAAAACCATGGTTATTTTTCGTAAGGGTAATTTTTACTGCACTTTGCCAAAATAAAAGCTCGCTAGTTGCAATATAGCTAACTAACATTTTAAACGTGCACACAAGACTCTCGAAATCCATGTTCTCTTCCATATATAACTTAATTAGTGTAACATTTGAATAAAACTGTTAAAATATAATATATCAGACGCTGCTTACCTCCTTTTGCCATCAATCAACCGTTATATACCACTTCCTCTGAACCGCGTGCGTGTGACGTCACCTGGGGCGGGGCAACGCGATACTCCACCTGAGTCCGTTTCGTCTGATGCCTTTTTTTCCTGAGTCCGTTTCGTCTGATGCCTTTTTGTCTGAGTCCGTTTCGTCTGATGCCTTTGTTCCTGAGTCCGTTTCGTCTGATGCCTTTTTGTCTGAGTCCGTTTCGTCTGATGCCTTTTTGTCTGAGTCCATTTCGTCTGATGCCTTTTTTCCTGAGTTTCCTGAGTCCGTTTCGTCTGATGCCTTTTTGTCTGAGTCCGTTTCGTCTGATGCCTTTTTGTCTCAGTCCCTTTCGTCTGATGCCTTTTTGTCTGAGTCCGTTTCGTCTGAGTGCCTTTTTTGTCTGAGTCCGTTTCGTCTGATGCCTTTTTGTCTGAGTCCGTTTCGTCTGATGCCTTTTTTTTTCCTGAGTCCGTTTCGTCTGATGCCTTTTTGTCTGAGTCCGTTTCGTCTGATGCCTTTTTGTCTGAGTCCGTTTCGTCTGATGCCTTTTTGTCTGAGTCCGTTTCATCTGATGCCTTTTTGTCTGAGTCCGTTTCTTCTGATGCCTTTTTTCCTGAGTCCGTTTCGTCTGATGCCTTTTTTCCTGAGTCCGTTTCGTCTGATGCCTTTTTTTCTGAGTCCGTTTCGTCTGATGCCTTTTTGTCTGAGTCCGTTTCGTCTGATGCCTTTTTGTCTGAGTCCGTTTCGTCTGATGCCTTTTTGTCTCAGTCCGTTTCGTCTGATGCCTTTTTGTCTGAGTCCGTTTCGTCTGATGCCTTTTTGTCTGAGTCCGTTTCGTCTGATGCCTTTTTGTCTGAGTCCGTTTCGTCTGATGCCTTTTTTTCCTGAGTCCGTTTCGTCTGATGCCTTTTTGTCTGAGTCCGGTTTCGTCTGATGCCTTTTTTTCTCAGTCCGTTTCGTCTGATGCCTTTTTTGTCTCAGTCCGTTTCGTCTGATGCCTTTTTGTCTGAGTCCGTTTCGTCTGATGCCTTTTTGTCTCAGTCCGTTTCGTCTGATGCCTTTTTGTCTGAGTCCGTTTCGTCTGATGCCTTTTTGTCTCAGTCCGTTTCGTCTGATGCCTTTTTGTCTGAGTCCGTTTCGTCTGATGCCTAATTGTATGAGACCTGACACCTGACGTTGTTTTTCCTGAGACCTTAAGCTTTTCAGTCTGAGGCGCGATGCCGTTTTGTCCAATGACTGAAGCCTTTTAGTCTGAGGCATGACGCCTTTTCATTTAATGACTGAGGTCTGAGGATGTCTTAAAATGTACACCGTACAGATGGTAAAAATCAATGCAGTAATTACTTGTGATTCATCTATCACTCTGAAAATGGAAGGTCAAATCATGAGCATTAAAAGTCATACATTAAAGCATTTTCTGTAACCTCTAATTCATTTTCTCTCTTCTTACTACATATAAAACTTTGACTCACATTATTCTTTCTTGGTCCGTTAATTCATACACTGCTTTTACATAGGCGGAGTTTAGGGGGGGCTAGGGGGGGGGGGGGGGGGCATTGCCCCCCCCCCCCCCCCCCCCCCCCCCCCCCAGACGAGAGCCAATAATGATTTTGTCTGAGCTATGAATAAAATATAAAAATTAAATAATTAACATTTTCTCATTTTATTTGTATTATTTTATTATTTTAGTGGTTAGAATAAGTACGTTTTGGGTTAAATGAATTATTTAAGTCCCATATCCTCCCGAGTCGCGGATGGTTCTTAACATGAGAGCTCTTTTCGTTATTTTCCAGTTTAGCAAGTTAACAAATATTCGTTGTTTTCTTTATAAACTCGCTAATAAAAATGTGGTGGACTGAGTAATTTCTGGCTGAATTGGACAGCCGATTTGAAGCGATGGCCTTGAGTGTGGCGCGTGATTCAGTATTTAGTTAAAGCACATACACAAGGCTTATTCACCCTTGGCTAGTGACAGCTGAAGTGGATCTTGTGAAATGTGCGATCGCATCGTCGATTACTCTTTAGAAACTTAAAGATGACTGTGCATACCATGAGCGCTCAGACTGACCTGAGATTTGCCCCGCAAACATTTCAGCAGTTATTATAGGCCAGTGTGTGTCCCGCATTTCTGTCGACTGAACCAGCCATGCCATTAATTATGAATTTATCAGTCTTTTGCATCCCAAAGTAAAATTTCTGCATATACACCATTACGCCAAATAGAAGCAGAAAACCGTGCTATATTTCATCATGAGATCGGGTTAGCCCGCAACAATTAATTTTGTTGGCTATTTTACAAAAAGGGAATACAAATAATTCATGACAATATTTAAAATTCATCAAGCTGCCCGCATAAAATTTGGCTATAGTGAAAAGTACTTTAAAAATTCAAGCATCTGGAATGCAATAAAGTGTTTTTTTTAAAGCTGTTTTTAAAGCAAAATGGATAATAATTTTTTTTTTTTTAAAAATAGTAAAAAATAAAAAATAAATAAAAAAAAAAAACTCTGTGCGTACCCTCGGGAAAAAATGTTTTATTTATTTATTTATTTATTTATTTATTTATTATGTATTTTACTGTCGAATATATATTATATAAATATATGAAATATAGAACAAATAAAAAAAAAAGTGTTCGTGGCTCGTCTGCCAGTGGGTGCCCCCCCAAGCATAAAAGTGAAACTCCGCCTATGTGCTTTTATAAACATCCAATCATTTACTGGAGTTCCTAAAAGAAGCAAAGTGAAGGAAAATAATGGTCACAGTAAGTTTAGTTGTATATGACTGCATGCTCAAATGCATATTTTAATGCATATTGGACACACTTTCCGTTTTTGTTGTTTAAATGTTTCAGGCAACCCTAAACCCAAGTGATGCATGAAAACAAATCAAACAGGGTGCGTTTCCCAAAAGCATCGTTAGCCAACTATGGTCGCAAGTTTCATCGTTACCAACGATTCAGTGTTTCCCGAAACCATAGTTCAAACAAACATTCGCAAACTGCATCGCAAACTTGTGTCGTTGGAATGACAGCTCTTCACCTGTGGTTAGAGGCATAGTTCGTTGTTAGTTTGCTGTGTTGACGTCGTTGATTGCGCCGCACCTGGGCTGTGTTCTATTCAGAGTTATCGACCCTATGCCCTATTCCTTTCGAAAATCTCAACATCCACTTTGAGTTATTTGGAAGAAAGTTGTGGTGCATAGATCTTACCTAATTCACCTTTAAATATATATATTTTTTAATAAATTCAGTTTCAAACTATATAGCAGCATGGTCCTCGCAATTATTGTCCCTTCGAAGTGCCCTCTGAAAGCATTAATAATCACGACTATAACAAAACATCCATCACTTCTTTTCTAAGAAAAAAAGATTTTATTTCAAGATTATTTTTAAACATACATTACATAAACGCATATTTCTAATATAACAATATTTGTAAAACAGTGTGTTAAAAGTTTTCACTTATATCAAATGTTAACACTCAAATCACAGTATTTTAAATGAATGTACCCAAATAAAGTAACAAAAATTTACCTATAAATATGTGAGTGATTTTGTTATTTTTACAGATTTAGAATATAGAATATTCTCTACAAATGTGTGTGTGTATATATACACACACACACACACACACACACACACAGTATATACACAGTATATACACTGCTTTCAAAAGTATTTTTTTTTTATTTTTGTTCATTTAAGTCTGCGGGGCAGAGGGCAGGGGACATATTGGCAAATAAACAAAATATTTAACAGATGTTATGTCAGATTAAACAAATGGTTTAATCTGCAATGGTGGCTGGATGCTGCACAGGTGTCAGGACGTATGGGCGAAGAAGATATCCTCTGTGTCCCAGCAGCCAGCTATCACCAAAGCCATGCACCCTCTTCAGCCACCTGCAAACTGCAGAAGTGGCCCACACAAAAGAGTCAAGTGTGCTTCCAAGCCATTTTGCTACAATGAAATGTCATTGAACATACCCTTGTGATCACACACTATTTGAACATTAATGGCTGGATATCCCTTCCGGTAAATGTACAGGGGCTCATTTATCAAGGGGTTTGACACTGGGATAAGGGTGCCATCAGTGATGCCAATAACTCTGGAGATGTTGTCAATACAGTTGATTGGCCATCTGGATTTCTTCAGGAGTTTGGGGGGAAATCAGGATGTTCTTCATAAGCTGTAACAGCAAAAGTGTTACTGCTGTCACAGTTTTGCTGACTGAAGATCTAAACAGACTGGAAAGGGCCTGATGTTAGTGGCCCAGGCAGGAGGGGGCCTGATGTTGAAGGCCCAGGCAGGAGAGGGCCTAATGTTGGAGGCCTGAACTTTGAAGGCAAAGGCCTGGTTGATGCACATGTATCTGTACCTCAAAGGATCCTTCCAATGCAACAGGCCCCAGGATGGCCAAATCTTTCTCTTCCTCTGTAGGGAGAGGAGGAATTGAATTGATATCCCATCAGTCTTGTTTGCTTCCCTCTTACGTGCCGCAGCCCTCCGTTTTGTCACCCTTGCGAAGTCCCTCCACTTATTCCTGACTTCTTCTGGGCTTTGTTCGTATCCATAGCCAGCATAATTTATTTTTTGAGTGATTTCTGCCCAGATTTTATTTTTGTCAGTATTTGTAATGCAGAATTTTTTCAGCTTTGAAAATAGCTGGACTTTATTATTTTCCACCTCCTCCAAAAGAACTGCAATTTCATGCTTTGAACATTGGGGTTATCGTGTCATTTTCATTAACACATGGCTGAATGGCCAGGAGACTTAAATAGGAAAAATTGAGCAAAATAAGAAACAGGTGTCCACAACACTAAAAAACCATATTTTAAAAACAAATATCAACTGAAATTGTGAAATTATAGACATTGGGATCAGAAAAGAGCACATTTTTAACTCTTTTAACTTTGTGTGTATATGTATATAATGTATTGCAGAACAAATGAATAATTCGTTATTACTTGACTCCTACGTAACGTCATTTCGAAAGCGTAATTCGAGTCTAAGAAAAGAGAAAATAAAACCAAATTACTGTAGGTGGCGGTATGTGCTCATGGCTCCAGTCAGGCATTAGATCGAAGAAGAAGAAGAACGACAGCTCAAACCAACGTAGTTTGAACGATGGATCTGCGACACAGGTACCATGGTTTCGGGAAACAGTCGTGACTAGCTAGTTCGTTTCCATAACGATGCATCGTACTATGGTGGTTAATCTGCAAGTTATGTAGTTGTACGGGAAACGCACCCCAGATCGGTTCATGTGATGTTGGTCAGGCAGTCTCTTCCTGTCTAAGCTTTTGGTTGTTGACCATAAGCTGCAACAGGAACCAGACTTGCTACACAACATTTCACAAGAATTGCTACATGAGACTTGATAGATGACTCCCAAATGCTGCCATGTGCTTCAAACTTTAACTTTATCTGTAGAATGTGTTTAAAGGTGCGTTTAGTAGTTTGGAGATAAAAATGTTAAAGCATTAAAGTAGTAATTGCATTCAGTAATAATTTATTTATTTACTTATTTTGTGAAGAGTCAACTAAATGGTGTTATTTGTATCATTTGGATCAATCAGAAACATTTTTTCATTATATTTAACAAATCAGTTATTCATTAGACTAACAAATAATCAGAGACCCCTGACCCAATAAACATACTGGGTGTTACGGGGCGACAAGCGAGCGGATCCATGTGCATGCTTTTATTAAGAGACATGGTCATAACAGGCATGGGTCAAACAATGGCAAACAGGTATGTAAAAGACAAGATGAGCAGTCTGGTAAACAAGCAAGGGTCAAGTGACGGTGAACGTAATCCAACATTCGCTGTTCTTCTAATGATTTCCTTCATCCACTTTGCTGTCGTGGCCTAATGGATAGAGAGTCAGACTCGTAACCCAAAGGTTGCTGGTTCAAGTCTTGTGCCGGCAGGGATTGTAGGTGGGGGGAGTGAATGTACAGTGCTCTCTCCACCTTCAATACCATGACTGAGGTGCCCTTGAGCAAGGCACCGAACCCCCAACTGCTCCCTTAGCCACATGTGACGTCACTTCACTTCATTCCCATTTAGTATGTACGCGTGAGTGTTTGTTTGTTTGTTTGTTTGTTAGACTAGTTTGTGTTAGTGTTTAGTTAATAAAACTCTTGTGCACAAATTAAGGCTGAATTTCTGATTCTGCCTTGCAAATTAATGTCCCTTTACGATTCCGATCTAGCTACATGTTCTAATGCATTAGTAGGCTACTGTAAGAAGGTTGATTTCTGTGGCCATGAAAATATCCTTTCTTAGAATTGATATGAAATTACACTAAATGTTCGCTGGATGAACAAATTGGTTGATGGCAATTTAATTATTCTACAATTACTACTGGCAACTGAGGTAAATAATTGTAATTAATCATAATTAATTGTAAATATTTGTATACATTTCCCTTGTGAGCTAATTTGCTATAGTGTACACTTAGGGCTCAAATTGAGGGGCGATGCAGTAGGATGGCATCCCCCTGGTAGAAAAAAAAAAAGACAAAAAGCATCCCCTCAGTAAAACCACCATCCACCTGACCATCCCCTTTGAATTAATAATGTAAAACTTATCATGCAAATTAAATGTTACAATTATCTACTTACGATATTTCATGAATAACGGTGATTAACGAATAACAAGCTGCGCACAAGTGAAAGCAGTATGGTTTTAGCGCAATTTTTGAATTTCTTTGAAAAGAAAACAACAGAAAAGGTATGATTTTTCCTTCATTACAATTTAAAGATTCCCCTGACATGATGTTATTGTGCTGTATCATGTGTAACTGTGAGGGATTGAGAGACAATAGGAGAGCTGACATTATCAAGTCATTGACCTTGCAAAAAAACAAACAAAAACACGTCTTGAGTGTCCAAAAGCATTCACTGCATGATGAAGCCTTTTAGAATACATGTAAAGTAACCTTATAATTCAAGCAATTAAAAGAAAAAATACCCTTGTATGAGTTTTCATAAGCAATGTACTTTTCTTAATATCAGTACATGCATGAGCACAAATATGCTATTAATTTTATACAACAGTGCATAGAAACACGGTGTTTCGTTTCTTGAATGAATCCGTTTTTGAATGAATTGAGTGAGCCAGTGATTCAACCGTCCGTACATTCAGATGGACACTTTCCCTGTGTGCATCCCAATGTGGACTATCAACTAGGACTATCCACCCTATCTGCCTAAATACTATTGAAAATGATTAATATCACATAGAATTTAGGATGGGATAGTATGCACATTGGGCCACAGGCTTGTTTCGTTTCTAATTGAATCAGCCGTTTTGAACGAATCGTTTGATTTGAATGATTTAATAAATCGTTTATCAAAACAGGGACTTGCTGCCACCTACTGATGGTTTTAATGTCATCATTATTTATTCATGACAGGCCTAAACCAGGCAAGGTTTCAGCACAAAACACATTTAGCAAAATATTCATTAATTATTATTATTGATCAAAATTCCTCCATTTTTAGGCCCAAGAAGGGGAAAAAAAGCTTAAAAATAATAGTTAATTTAATAAGACAAATTTTTCATTACATAAAAAAAATAGACAAATTTTGTAATCATTACGAAAAAATAGATTTCAATCAATTTGAGTGCAATTCAAACCCGGATGATGAAAGTTAGCGTGTATCTGACATAGTGATAACACTGGTTGCCTTCTCTAGTGCAGCTCAACCAGGTATCGTCCCATTCGTCAATATTAGTGATGTCACAAATCCCAGAAAATTTGCATTGTAGTTTTTGAAAGTGATTTATGTTAAATAAAATATCTCCTTTTGAATTGGACTTTGAGCTTTGTAAACTTTGCAGATCTTTTTTTATGCTCAAACAGCAACATTACAGACTAACTAAAGTTGAAAAAGTGAAAAAGCATAATAGCACCCCTTTAATATAGCAGCAATTACCAGGGTTCAAGCACTTTAAGGCATTTAAGCAAATACAAATAAAGACATTATGTTTTATTCAGCTAGCATTTATCCACCTATTTCAATGATTAAATAATAGCATTTTTGGCAATTCCAGGTAATTTACCATAGAAATATGTTTTTCTTTTCTTTTTTTTTGTTATACAGTTTTCTGTATAACTGTTACAGTGCCTCCTACAGCACAATCTCCATAAAAGTTGCCATGCTTATTTAGAATCATATGCTGCATGTGCTGTCCTAGTTTCATGAAGTTTTGAGTTTTAGTTTAGGATTTATAGGCTTTTGGGTATATTTTGCCAGGGAAATTTTTTAAACAATCCGTTATATCCAACCAAAGTGTAAAGGTCAACCTGTTTTTTTTTTTTTTTTTTTTTTTTGATAATTATGGATCTAGAGAGTCTAGAGAATTGTCTTGCAGTGGTTTTCTTGAGGTTGAGCAAAAGAACCTATGACTAGTTTGCAAAGGGATTTTTTTTATTATTATTAAGTAATCTTGAATAATTAACAAATGATTTGATTGACAGCAGTGGTTCTTGCGCTGTTTAGAATGAGGAGATGTATCATATCATATGAATATCGTGTGTATGTGTTGAAAATCACAAAATAAAAATTTGACAAATGTGGTATCACCCCATGGCGGCCAAAACACCAAAACATGGCAGCCGTGTTTTTCAATATACACGGACATGCTCATAAACAGCTGTGGCACATTGTACACAGACGCTGCATGTGAATTTTCAAATCAATCAGACTAACGGATGCATAGTTATAGCCATTTTTATGTTTTTGTCCTAACTCATATGACCTCAGATTGAGGTCTTGTTCTATTGAACAGTTATAGTCATTTAGGACAATTTTTGGCATCCCTTTGCAAAGGTGAGTCAAAAACTTTTTGATAATTATTGATTTTCATTATTGATGTTCACTCTCCAGAGATTTTTTCTGCACTGATATTGTTCTGAACGGGTGAAAAACCTTAGACTAGTTCACAAAAGTATGTTTTTCAAAAAATCCTAAATAGGCAAAAATATCTGTCACGTGCCTTTTGTTCAAAGATCCCTATATCAAATAAGACACCTGAGTCTGCGACGTGCACTTCAGGAGTTATGAGGGATTTTGTACTTTAGTTCGCTGTAGTGGCCCCTGGTGTGCTCTGATTGGCCAGCTATCCAGTGCATTGTGATTGACCGAATACCTCAAGCGTGTAACAGAAATTTTACGCCCCTTATCATACTGTGATGCCGTGTCCCCAACTCGCGTTTGAATCATCAGTGGCAAGTCCTTAACATGAAAACTTATTTACAGGCTGTGAGTCAGAAACGCCAGACTGTCCTTTCAAAGTTGGAATTGCCCCACTTTATAGAAACAGACATCGGCATTGTAGGCTACTCTCTCAGGAAACAGTCCTTGTCCTCCATAAAATGTTTTCGAACAGTGTTGTAAATACAACTTAACCACTGATTTCTAGTTGTGTAATCTTTTGGAATGCCAAACAAAGTAGTTTCACTTTTACAATGCATCTCCACGGCATGGCGCCGGGGCAGCAGCGATAATAAAAATTACGCCTTCTTTCTTTGCATGAAAATTTGGAGCATCCCAAACAGAGCATCCCAAACATGCTCAATGGGTGACATGTCTGGAGAGTATGCTGGTCACGCAAGAGCTGGGATGTTTTCAGCTTCCGGGAATTGTGTACAGATTCTTGCAACAACCGTGCATTATCATGCCGCAACATGAGGTGATGGTCGTGGTATCTCTGTGCATTCAAAATGCCATCAATAAAATGCACCTTTGTTCATTGTCCATAACATACGCCTGCCCATACCATAACCCCACCGCCACCATGGGCCACTCGATCCACAACACTGAGATCAGCAAACCGCCTGTCTGGTGGACATTCCTGCAGTCAGCATGCCAATTGCACACTCCCTCAAAACTTGCGACATCTGTGGCATTGTGCTTTGTGATAAAACTGCACATTTTAGAGTGGCCTTTTATTGTGGTCAGCCTAAGGCACACCTGTGCAATAATCATGCTGTCTAGTCAGCATCTTGATATGCCACACCTGTGAGGTGGATGGATTATCTCAGCAAAGGAGAAGTGCTCACTAACACAGATTTAGACAGATTTGTGAACAATATTTGAGAGAAATAGGCCTTTGTGTACATAGAAAAAGTCTTAGATCTTTGAGGTCAGCTCATGAAAAATGGGGGCAAAAACAAAAGTGTTGTGTTTATAATTTTGTTCAGTGTAGAAAGAATAAACCAGCCTTATAAACTCATTGATTTAGCTTAACAATTTGAAATATAAACTGCATGTACTATAAACCACAGAATCCAGAATCCTCACTTGTCAGAATCCTTGGTAATCCTCTGCAAACTTCAACAGTTGGTTGAACTGGTATTTAGTTCTTTTTTGTCTTCTTGTCTTTTCTTTTTTGAGACATGCTACTTTGGCTGTCTGTCTTGCATCATTAACCCGAGTTTGATTCAGTTTGATTTTGTGATTTTGTGTTACTTCCGGAGAACTGGCTCAAAAGAATGATTCATTAACATAAAAATAAAACAAAAAAAAAAAAAAAAATGTAAAAAAAAATAAAAAAAACACAAAAAAATGTAAACATTAATACAGCATACACATTTTGGAGAGATTTGATGACTGAGAAAATCCTGAATAGTGATGCTCAAGTTGTTGTTTTTTTTTTTTTTTTTTGTGTGTTTGTTTGTTTGTTTGTTTTTTGGACAGGAAAGTGAAAAGTCATTTATATCAAGTTCAGAGTCAGTTATGAACGATATTTATGGATGGCAGACATTTTTTAAAAGAAGCATTTTTTCTTAGTTTGTACATTTTAAAGTACATTTGAATAATTTTAAGAAACTTGAACATTTTGTGAAATAGAAATACTCAGTGGATGTTAAGGGTTCTTTATGCAATCACCAATGCCAATAAAGGTGTAATACATGGTTAGAAGAACAGTAAGTGTGTGAAGTGTGGCCGAGTATGGTGACTCGTATTCGGAATTCGTGCTCTGCATTTAACTCATCCAAGTGCACACACACAGTAGTGAACACACACACACACACACACACACACACCCGGAGCAGTGGGCAGCCATGTGCTGCAGTACCCAGGAAGCAGTTGGGGGTTTGGTGACTTGCTCAAGGGTCTCACCTCAGTCATGGTATTGGAGGTGGAAGAAAGCGCTGGTTATTCACTCATCACACCGACGATTCCTGCTGGTCTTGAGACTCGAACCCGTAACCTTTGGGTTGTAAGTTTGACTCTTCAACTATTAGGCCACGACTGCCCCATTATGTAAGTGAGTAAAACAGACGTCCAGTGGCCATAATAAGAATTCAGTGACTTGTAAACTTGCACTGCACCTCTGACAATAGCAGTGAGACAGACATTGATGATGAGAAAATTGGATTGATGAGAAGATTGGTTTCAGTGACAAACAAGCAAAGCAACAGGAGATAATAAAAGTAAATCACAAGAAAAGTCGTGTACAGGTCTAATCTGCTCTAGAGCTAAGAGAAGGGGAGTAATCCGCCTACATTCACCACATGTTCCAACTGCACCAGGAGAAAAATAAATGACAAATGATTTAAAGATCTCTTACCTTAAAAGGGAGTGTTCAACATGAGTTAAGCTCCCTTGCATTAAGTCTATTTATAATCTCCACCCTCTTGATACTTTGCATATTTTAGCTACAATGTGCTTTTAGTCAAATCCTATTTTATTTCAGTAGCACCTATCATAGTGCATATTATTACAAAGCAGACAAGATCTCTGCACCTGTGTTGCAGCCTGGAATTAAACCACGCCATGCTGGTTTCGTCTGGCCAGAGGAGAACTGGCCCCTGACTGAGCCTGGTTTCTCCCAAGGATTTTTCTCCATTTCTGTCACTGATGGAGTTTTGGTTCCTTGCCATTGTTGTCTTTGGGTTGCTTAGTTGGGGACGCTTGACTGATTGCACAGACACTATTAGAAAACAACTGAACTGGATGATGACATCACTGAATCATCAATGAACTGACTTCAGCTGAAAAACGACTCTGTTATTATCTTCTTGCATCACTGACAAACTATTTTACTGTTTGACTCTGTAAAGCTGCTTTGACACAACCAGTATTGTATAAAGCGCCTTACAATTATAGGTAAAAAAAAAATGCACAGGAAAAGATATCTACTTCTATACAGCTGCACCAAAATAAAACATCTAATTGTCCTTAGTGAGTGAAAAAAATAAAAATTCAAATAAGCACTGAAAATGCACACCTATATAGATACCACCAACAATTAGTCTTTCGTAAATCCATGAAACTTATATAACATTTGTGTAGGGAAGGATTGAAATTTTGGCCGCCGAAAAATTATCGGCCAAAAATGGCATATTGCACCGCCCGGCAGTATTCAGTTTCACTCTCCCTCTAGCTGTCGTCACTGCGCTGTGTGATGCCCCGCTCAATGTCTGATCTCATCCACAGGCAATGGCTCACATATGCTTAGAACCCATGGTGCTGTCAAGAGAAACCATTGCAGTCCAGGAGAGGTGATTGGTGATTGGATGTCGCTTTAACTCAGTAAGATGAAAATTCCTCTGTGCATTCTCTTATTATTGTCTCAATGTTTGAGGGCATTCTAGACAGGCTGCCTGCATTTTCATTTACTCTGCCTGGCCAGTATTTGATGTTAAAGGGCGCCTATTATGCCCCTTTTTACAACATGTGATATTAATCTTATGGCCCCCCCTGAATGTGCCTGTGACGTTTCAGCTTAAAATACCATACAGATCATTTATTATAACCAGGACTTGAAAACAACAAAAAATTCATTTGGTTCACTCCGAGCAGAATCGATATTTTAACATTTCTGTTCCTGCATTCCTCTGATATTACCATTCCGAAACTGGTTTGGGTGGAAGAAATACCGGTTAATAACGTTATTATTTAAAAACCATTTTCTTTGCCTATAATTTGCCTAATAATAATAATAATAAAGTACAGAGTTTTCTTCACTCAAAAAGAAAAGGAAAAAATAATCTCTGGTAACGTTAGCCAATAACCCGCTGCGCTTAGTCACAGCCAATACAGCATCTTCTTTTCTAGATTTTGGCCAAATGTAGGCTACTAAACAAACAAACAAACAAAAAAATCTGTCAACACTTTAAAGACATTAAAGTATTTTTAAGATATTTACAAATGTTTGCTGCATTGTAAAAAAAAAAAAAAAAAAAAACAACACTTGTATAAGATTGCGTTTTGAGAGTGAAAAAAAACCTCGCTTCTCATGTCACATTTTATTAGCTCTATTACTTTCCGAAATAATGAAGGCTAAAATGCCTATAGGCTTAAGCAAAATGTTAACAAAGATTACAAAAACAGTTATTAGTTTCTCTCCAAAATAAATCATCTAAAGTTTAGGCTATAAAAACCTCAATACAAAAACAAATTAATTTAAGGTGAAGCTGATGCCTGCCTCTCTCATTCAGCACAAATCCAAATGTTTCCATATTCCTGACGTATCTGGATGCTAAAATATTATTTATTATATAGTGTTTGTACCACAATCAACAAAAAACATCATCCTTCACATCGGCTTTATCAGCACAGTGAGGTGTGCTCACGCTGAACACAACAAATTTTGTATAACGGAGCAGTGTAACTTTTTTATTTCTTTCTTTAAGTCTAATTTATTTTGATAATGAACAGGCTTCAGTATAGCAAAATTATGTTGTGTGTGCGTGCAAGGCGTCGGCGCGATGGTCATACCAACGCTGGTTGGTTATACAGAAGCAAGACATTATTCAAAGCTGTCAAGCTTTTACAAAATAATTTAAACTGTAAAGTTTTGCAAAATAAAGAAAACTACTCTCTGCTGTTTTGTTTTCCTCTCCGAAAACTTTGGAACAATTAACAATAAACCATAAATTATCACATTTTCATCTCACAAATCATTAAACATTAAATAAGATAAATATATTTAATATATATTCCAAAATCCCATATTACTTAATCATTAAAGCCTATATTTTTTCTCCATTCATCCATTCACAGAAGCGCTGCAGGTGCGTATGATCTGTTGAACTCATCTTACACTATCCTCAGATAAACTCTAAGGGCGGTGCCATGCCATTGCTACTTACCTACTGTATGATGAGTTCACAGCTGAGCGGACATTACACTCGTTGGCTTCAGCGTCATATCTGCATAGGCCGTACTACTGGAATTCGTGATTGGTTGACAGCAAATTTCAAATATTAAATGGAACGATAAAATAACGTTATTAACCGGTTAATGGCCATTTCAAATTGTCGATTCCGTTCGGAACAATAAAATTTGATTTAGTTTCTGGTTCTGTTCCTGTCAAAATTTTGTTTGTTTCCGGTTTTCGTTTTCGTTCCTTGAACCAGTTCAGACCCCTGATTATAACGTGTTGAAAAGTGTCTTTTTGGGGGGTGGGTCTAAAAAGTGATGTTTCAGGGGTGTGTTCCTTTACATGAAAATGAGCTGCAACTTCCCGCCTGACTCCAGAAGGGGGCAGATCCTAGACGCAATACAATACAATACAATACAATACAAATTTTATTTTATTTATATAGCACATTTGAAACAACTGCTGTTGACCAAAGTGCATTCAAAGAATCATTACATACACCACACAAACAAAAATTTAAATTTAAAATTAAATCCTGATCACTGTAATGGATTTTAAAAGCCATACTAAAAATATATTATTTCAATCTAGACTTAAAATCATCCACAGATGGGGAAGATTTAATGTGCTTTAGAAGTGGGAACATGAAGAATCATCTGACTTGAGGATCTCATATTTCTTGTATTTTGATAAGGAATCCAAAGGTCAACAATATATTTTGGGGCAATACCATGCAGTGCTTTAAAAACCATCAATAGAACCTTAAACTCAATTCTAAATTTTACAGGAAACCAGTGTAAAGAAACCAGAACTGGGGTACAGTAATTATGTCCCTCCTCTTCGTGCGAGTCAAAAATATAGCAGCAGCATTTTGTACTAATTGAAGTTGAGATCACCGATCCTGTGAAATATCTATTTCTAACAGAAAGACTCAGGAGGTGAAGATGAAATGCAAAAGTATTTATTTACAAAACCAATACAAAAAGAACAAGATTATTTTTGGCGTAGGCCCCATCTGTAGCTTGAATCAGACGTTGTAGATTCCAGCTATTCCTGCCAAAGACTAAGGCAGGGCGGAGCATACCCCCGCATGGACAGGGCCAACCTGGTGGTGGTGGGGAGGATGGAGGGGAACCTTTGCGGCAGTATCTGCAAACACAATGAAGTGGGAGTAGAGGGCTTTTTATATTCCTCGTGTTAAGTGCCGATTGGCTAGATCTAATTGTAATGTGACGTGGCATTAAGTCTTCCTAGTAGAACTTGCGCTGATGCTCCCATTTATAAAGAATTACAGTAATCAGTGTGTGATGATACAAAAGCATGAATAACAGTCTCCAAGTCCTTAAACGAGAAAATTGATTTCAGCTTATAAATTATTCTGAGCTGATAAAATGCAGCCTTCACAACACTAGTAACCTGTCTGAAACTAAACTTATCTAAAACTAAAGCTGAATCCATTATAACACCCAGACTGTTAACATGATCTGAAACACTTATTCTCATAGAGGCCAGCCTACTTATAATTTCCTTGGAAACAGAACAGGGTCCAAAACAATACACTCAGTCTTATTAGTATTGAGATGAAGAAAAATTAAGCCCAAGGGGCCCATATATAATGAAAAGATATTGGCCCCAAATATAGACCCCTATGGCACACCAATGTTTAATTTAACACAAATCTCCAAGGCCGAGAATGATATCTTTTAAATATGATTTAAACCAATATAGGGCAGTACCCCTAATACCAACATCTTCCAAATGCTGCAATAAAATACCATGATCAACGGTATCAAATGCAGCTGTGATATTGCTTCTGGCAATAAACAGGGAGGAGAAGCAACATGAGCGAGAGTGAGAGGATCGGTATTCAGCCGTACATGTACGAACTGGACTCAGAGCCAGAAAAAGGAGAGACTACAGCAGAAGAAATAATGTTTTATTAACAAAGTTCAGGAGGATCTTGTACAGATAATTAACCCAGAAAATTCATTATCAGCAATCACATTGTCCATCCTAACAGCTCGAGAGAGAATCTCTATAAATAGCCTAAACCTTATTACCTTCATTCTCTCTAAGTCTTTCAGCATCCCTCCTCCAATCCGACTCCTCACCATCAGCCTGTTCCTACCCTAGTGGGGAGCGCTCTGAGTTCGAGCAAAATTCTGAGTTCGGAGCCCTCTCCCCGGACAGCATGCCAAATACGCTTACCATTTATCCCACTCAATTATCTGCAGAGCGAACTCGTGAAACAATAATGCAAATGAACGATAATGTCTTGGAAAGGTAGTTTGAATAGTTTATTTACTTGTATAGTTTTTCACAGCTGCTTTGTAATGATGGATGCGACACAGCCAATTGCACACAGACAAAATGGCGGACATGGCACAACACACTGAGAGCTGAGAATATGGTAATACGTGCCTGTCAGTAGTCAATAGCGGTGGGCGGGGCTATGACATTATGATGTCATATTGCAGACAGGATCCAAGCTTCTCGTTTTTTGAGCCTGGTTTGGTTTTATGAAGTTTAAAAAAAAGACTGGATGGATTTTTATCATTCTAAGATGGCTGTGTACACACAATTCCAACACACATTTCTGTCCAAACACCTTGCATAAAAGGTGCCCTTTAAAATGAAAATCCGAGAGTTCTGCCACCCATCTACATCCCATTGCATTTAGCTTTGCACTTGCCAAGATGTAGATGAGTGGATTATTATCATTGTTTACAGTGAATGTGGGAGCATAGTAATCCCTAAATTTTTCTGTGACAGCCCAGTTTAGGGTTTAGTTTAGTTTGATTCAGCAAAAACTGGCACATCGCATCTTTTAAAGCATACCAGGTCGTGTGGTAAAAATGTTTTGACTGAAAATTTTCAGTGGCGCCTTTTCTTATTTTACATTATGCTTTACATTTTCTCCCATTTTTATAATAATATAAATGAACCGTTTAATCTTAAAGTTTTAGTGGTCAGATTCAGACTTGACGCAGAGCAGAGAGCACAGAGATGATAGCAAATAAATAACGTCAGCGGCCATGGCACTGAACGAGCAGTCGTTATTTTAGTTCAAAAGGGCAAACAGTTGAAGTTATTATGCGAGTTAACTCGAGTCAGAATGTCCATGTGCACAGTTGCATTTGTCATCCGTCACCGTGACATCAAGTAGACTATTGAAGCTGAAATAATGAGTGGATTAAACTTGGACTTGGAATAACGAGAGGAATAACATAGATAACTTTCTTGTCGGAGGATTGTAATCCATCACAGGCAGTCAGGTACAAGGAAGAGAGACTACGGCTCCTTAAATTAGGTAAGACAAAAAGTTGTATTTTTCGCAACAGGTTTATTGACTTGTAATAGCAATTTAAGGTGGAATATGTGACAATCGGGTCCAGTCGGGTCTGTGTCTTCCCGGCAGGTTCGGGTCAAGCTTTCAAATAATAGACGGGTCCAGGTCGGGTCCGGGTATGCATTTCTCAGATCTACACGGGTTTTGAAATAATAGACGGGTCCGGGTCAGTTCGGTGTAGTACATTACGGGTCTCTTTCGGGTTCGGGCACAAATTTTTGGACCCGTGAAGACCTCTATCTGGAACAAGGATCAAACAATAGAATCTATACATAAAAGGCATTTGAAGTACAATCTGAAGGGTTTTTTTTTCTCCTGTAGACAATACAGGAGAAGGGGGATTGAGCAAGTGACATTTTGAAGTTATGTAAACCATTCACTTGGGAGCTCCAATCACCTCTGAGCATTATGAGAAATGGCCAATGACAATTGTCGAGTGGAATTTGCATGCCAATCCACTCCCCATACATATGGGTACATAAGATGGCGTTGTGCATCCACTCATTTAGATTTTTGATTTGGAGCTAATCGCATTGTGAGCACTCTCTCTCTTTGAAGAGAAATTCTATGGAGAAACGAAGAAGCCTTCACTCTGCAGGAGATTCTCGGCTACGTTATACAGCACATTCAATGGTGTGTTTGCCCCTGTTTGACACAGATAAGTGCTATATTCCACCCCTGGGTGCGCCGGCCTAAAAGAGCATTTTCCTACAGCTTTCATGAACGAGAGTGTCTTAGGGATGTTTTTCCGACCATCTGCTTCTGGGTGCGGTAGTTTCCATACCTCAGATGATGGACACAATCACTGTGTCACTTGTCTGGGCCGCAAGCATGCTGAGATGGCTTTCATGGATGGTTCATGCCTACACTGCGAGCGTATGTCCATGGCTTTGCTGAGGTCACGGCTCTCATTCATTCTGAGGCTTCCCTCAAGCTCTACCCAGTCTGGTTCCTCTGGTCGTAAAGATCTCAGGGCCAGATTGGTTAGGGACAAGGGAGACCTGAGGATTATGGTAAGGAATTCCACCAGGCCAGTCCCCATGGAAGTCTTGCTCCTCACAGGTTTGTCCCATGGCATACCCATTGTCTCATTTGGGGCTCCTGAGGAAACTTAGATTTCTATCGCAGCATCAGAGCAGGGGTTATCATCTTCTGATGCTGAAGACTGAAGATGGCTTCAGTGACTGCACAGTCAGAGTTGGAAGCAGAGTTGGCAGCCATGCTCCTTCAGGCTGTCAAGAGTATCAGGCTTTAGGTGAACTGCCTTCCTCCCCCAAATGCTCAAGGCTGGACGATTGGTATCTGGGCTCCGGACGTTACTCCCAGCCATGTGCCCAGTGCCTTTCTTGCCGGAGGTTCATGAAGAGCTCACCAAAACATGGAAGGCCCTCTATGCCGTTCAGTCAATGATACCCAAATTCTCAATTAAAGAGCAATTTCCTTCAACTCTGGTCAGCTTTTCATTTTCCTTCCTGCAAAAAAAGCTGGAGCAGAGGCTGTCCCCCTCCACTTTGAAAGTGTATGTTGCTGCCATTGCGGCTCATCAAGATGCAGTAGATACAAGATCCTTGGGGATGCAAAACCCAATTGTCAGGCTCCTGAGAGGCGCAAGGAGATTAAATCCTCCCAGATGGCACCTCATTGCCTCTTGGGATCTCTCCGTGGTCCTGGCAGGATTAAGGGGAGCCCCCTTTGAGCCGCTTGACTCAGGTGAGCTCAAATTCCTGTCATTTAAGATGCTGCTTCTGGTCGCACTCACATCCATCAAGAGGGTCTGATATTTTCAATCAACATATCGTGCCTTGAATTTGGGCTGGCTGATTCTCATGTTACTTTGAGGCCCTGGCCCAGTAATGTGCCTAAAGTTCCCACCACTCCCTATCGGGACCAGATGGTGAACTAGCAAGCACAGCCCTTTGAGGAGGCAGATCCTGCCCTTGTGATGCTGTGTCCCATTCACATTTTACACACTTATGTGGAACACCCCCAGCAGCTCTTTGTTTGCTTTGGAGGACAGCAGAAAGGGAAGGCTGTCTTCAAGCAGAGGATATCCCACTGGCTAGTGGATGCCATCACCTTGGTGTACCAGGCAGAAGGCGAGCCATACCTCCTGGGGGCTGCATGCCATTAGTCACCCCCTTTTACATGATTTGGTGCCATACATGAGATTCCCTTGGTAATCCTCTGTTTTTCCACAGTACAGTTTCCCTTGGTAAACTTGTGTCTTCCCTAGACAGTTTTTTACTGTCAATCCCTGTTGTGTTCCCTTGAACTGGGGTCATGACAGTTTGTTTGAATGTGCTGCGACCAGTCTTACAATTCACATTTTTATTTTGGATGTTTCTCTGCTGAAATCTAGAATTGCCCATTTTTTCGGCTTCCCTGGTAAGCCTGTATACTTGTTACGTGATCTGGCTTATGGAGCGTTGGGTAGGATTGAGGTGCATCTGTCCTAATACATTTGCTTGTCATTACCTGCACCTTAAATTTTCGTAACACAGTTCTGGTTGTGGCACTTTCCATATGGGACCCCTAACATCAGTGTCAACGTAACGTTGAACGTGACTGACTGAAAGGTAACACCTCGGTTACATATGTAACCCTCGTTCCCTGAAGGAGGAACATTACGTCCCTCATGCAACAAACGTGACCGTCATTGAATGCCGGGATGCTTTCACTAATATCAGTGCTGATGTAATATCTCCATTTTCCTTCAGGGAATGAGGGTCACATACATAACCAAGATGATATCTGTACAATGCTGAATTTACGTTAGCCTGTTTAAAAAATAATTTTAGGTATGTTATCAAAGTTTAGTAAAGCCCCAATACACCGCAGAGTTTACACTATTGTATTGAAAGCAGCATGTAGTTTCATGTTATGACAATCTTTCATTTTCTACCCGTCCTTGCTCCACATTGTTCCATATTATGCTGATGTAAGTAACAATGAGACTGCTTGGTTTACCTTTGCAATTCCATGACAAGCCCCAATCTCACATGGAACAAAATGGAAAACTGTCACACATTCCAGTATATGCTTACTAGCCAAGATTGTAGTTCACAATAGGTTTTTTTATGCTTTTGATTAATTAAAGCAGGTTTTTCCTGTGCTTCCCCAGTGCTGCCTCACACAACTCCAGACGAACATCTCCATCTGAAAGGCCCTTTTTAGAATAAAGGAAAAAAAAAAAAAAAAAAAATATATATATATATATATATATATATATATATATATATATATATATATATATATATAATATATATATATACAGGTCCTTCTCAAAAAATTAGCATATTGTGAAAAAGTTCATTATTTTCCATAATGTAATGATAAAAAATTAAACTTTCATATATTTTAGATTCATTGCACACCAACTGAAATATTTCAGGTCTTTTATTGTTTTAATACTGATGATTTTGGCATACAGCTCATGAAAACCCAAAATTCCTATCTCAAAAATTAGCATATCATGAAAAGGTTCTCTAAACGAGCTATTAACCTAATCATCTGAATCAACTAATTAACTCTAAACACCTGCAAAAGATTCCTGAGGCTTTTAAAAACTCCCAGCCTGGTTCATTTACTCAAAACAGCAATCATGGGTAAGACTGCCGACCTGACTGCTGTCCAGAAGGCCATCATTGACACCCTCAAGCGAGAGGGTAAGACACAGAAAGAAATTTCTGAACGAATAGGCGTTCCCAGAGTGCTGTATCAAGGCACCTCAGTGGGAAGTCTGTGGGAAGGAAAAAGTGTGGCAAAAAAACGCTGCACAACGAGAAGAGGTGACCGGACCCTGAGGAAGATTGTGGAGAAGGACCGATTCCAGACCTTGGGGGACCTGCGGAAGCAGTGGACTGAGTCTGGAGTAGAAACATCCAGAGCCACCCGTGCACAGGCGTGTGCTTTTGAACCAGAAAACAGTGGCAGAAGCGCCTGACCTGGGCTACAGAGAAGCAGCACTGGACTGTTGCTCAGTGGTCCAAAGTACTTTTTTTCGGATGAAAGCAAATTTTGCATGTCATTCGGAAATCAAGGTGCCAGAGTCTGGAGGAAGACTGGGGAGAAGGAAATGCCAAAATGCCTGAAGTCCAGTGTCAAGTACCCACAGTCAGTGATGGTCTGGGGTGCCATGTCAGCTGCTGGTGTTGGTCCACTGTGTTTTATCAAGGACAGGGTCAATGCAGCTAGCTATCAGGAGATTTTGGAGCACTTCATGCTTCCATCTGCTGAAAACTTTATGGAGATGAAGATTTCGTTTTTCAGCACGACCTGGCACCTGCTCACAGTCCCAAAAACCACTGGTAAATGGTTTACTGACCATGGTATTACTGTGCTCAATTGGCCTGCCAACTCTCCTGACCTGACCCCCATAGAGAATGAGCTTAAGATATTGTGAAGAGAAAGTTGAGAGACGCAAGACCCAACTCTCTGGATGAGCTTAAGGCCGCTATCGAAGCATCCTGGGCCTCCATAACAACTCAGCAGTGCCACAGGCTGATTGCCTCCATGCCACGCCACATTGAAGCAGTCATTTCTGCAAAAGGATTCCCAACCCAGTATTGAGTGCATAACTGAACATAATTATTTGAAGGTTGGCTTTTTTTGTATTAAAAACACTTTTCTTTTATTGGTCGGATGAAATATGCTAATTTTTTGAGATAGGAATTTTGGGTTTTCATGAGCTGTATGCCAAAATCATCAGTATTAAAACAATAAAAGACCTGAAATATTTCAGTTGGTGTGCAATGAATCTAAAATATATGAAAGTTTAATTTTTATCATTACATTATGGAAAATAATGAACTTTTTCACAATATGCTAATTTTTTGAGAAGGACCTATATATATATATATATATATATATATAAAAATAAAAATATATCTGGTTTTAAACCTTTCTCCTGAACGCAAATGGAAAGTGGATGAAAAAGGTTATGCTGAGCAGTTCATAAATCAATTAAATTGAAAAGGGAGCTGGTTTTAAACCTTTCTCCTGAACGCAAATGGAACAGTAATTGACAGAACAAAGTGAGGCAATTAACTAAGTTTTCTTAAAGGAGTGAATATGGAACGGCACGGCCATTCATCACCATATGTCGGACTGGCGCTTCTGTGAGAAAGCGTGGAATGAGGGGGGTGATTATTATTATCAGCTAGCTTGGTGTTTTATTTGGCTGTGATAGTTAATGAAAGGAGTGAGCTCTTGTCTCACAGTCTTAGTGAGATAAACTAGTTTAAGAAACCTCTTTTTTATTGGAATTCTAATTGTTTTTTAATACTAAGTCAGATAGAACATAATATTAACTTTTGTAACTGTCAGTAAGAATCTAACAAAATTACACAAAACAGTAGAACACTTAAAGCTATCTTCAGGCTGGCCTAACAAACATCTTAAGTTTTGACTGATTGTGTGAAAACCTGCTGTAGCTTATGAGAACTTTGTATCTTGGGAGCCTAATTGTGCTGTCAGTAAGTTAGCAAAACTAAAGCCCTGCAGAACATCATCTTGACATGGGGAAAAATGTTTTCTTCTTCTTCTTCTTCTTCTTCTTCTTCTTCTTCTTCTTCTTCTTCTTCTTCTTCTTCTTCTTCTTCTGTGTGCTTTATGGCAAGAGAACACCAGTCAATAATGGATTGAAAGTTATTAAGAATCAGATATTGTAAGCAAATGTGTTATTACATACAGTATGTCAGGTCTGGACAGACGTTTAGTACAATACACTGCTAAATAATAAACAATATAATGCAAAATTAGTACAAAACCTGTCTGTACTATACTAATGTTTCATAATTATAGAAGTTCTAAAATTGACCTGGCCTAAATATTTACCAAAATATTGAAGCTTTGTGAAAATAAATAGTACAATACTAATCACCATGGAATTGCAGAAGAACCATAAAACATTTAAGTGAAACAATTTTCAGCAATTTTGTTACATTGTGTAATCAGGAATTTTATTTAATATAACAATAATATTGACCAGAAAACCACTCAATGCTCTTGCCTGGAAAACTGTAAAATTGAATATTGACACAAATGTTGACCTGGAATGCTGTTCAGTTCCAGCTGATTGGTGAAATGAGTGCTTGAAACAACACAAATGTGCTTAGTGAATTCCCACTGAATATCATTCAGATAAATGAAAGTTGTTATATAATCTTTTTTTTTTTTTTTAAATCATGGCTGTATTCAGTCTGTTCCCCCTGAAATAAACTGTCTCCATACTCCAGAACTCACAGTGATCTTTGCTGAGCCCTCTCACCCAATGTCCCTCAGTCTCTCTCTCTCTCTCTCCCTCTCTCTCTCTCTCTCTTTGCTACAGTGCTTTGCAGATCTGCCATGGTTAATAAAACTCTGTTGTTTCCTCATTCTCACTCCTCCGTGTTCTTTGCCGGCTGTCCTTCGCCTCGCGCCCTTCCCAGTGTGCAGCCCTGCCATCACCACTGACCTGTGCTAAGCAGGAGATCAATAGTCAATTCCATTTTGTGGCCTGCCTCTGACAGCTATTAAATAGGAGTGGACTGGATACGTTTAAGTAGCAAGAGCGTAAGTCTGAGCTTATCTGACCTCTCCTCCTCCTCCTCCGCTGTCTCTGTCTGTTCTCATCAAGACGGCTGTCCAGTGCACAGAGCTACTTTCCAGTTTCTCATACTAACTGTTCACTCACATATATGGGATGGTCTTGAGATGATCCGAATCACTATGTCCTGAGTGGCTTTGAAATAATGTATTTTGATACGAAACAATAAAAATAATAAAATAGTCTAACATTTAAATGGTGTGCATTTATTTGTTTGCCACTAAGGGGACATGGTTATAGAAAAATTTAATATGGATGCAAAAATGTTAACTTAATGTTAACTAAAGTATTGTGATCCCTCCCAGAAACTTTGTGGTTTCTTTAACATGCATTCTCTTGCAAAATCAATGAGTTCCCAGAGAAACTTTACATTTGTTCACAAACCATTTGTATTTTCTTACAAAAGCAATACATTCCACAGAGACACTTTGTACTCTCTTGTAAAACATTTGCGTTCTCTTGCAAAAATACTGTGTTCCCTGAAGAAACTTTGCATTTTCCATAAAGCTGATCTCTGTAAATTAGCTTGAAACCTGAACCTTGAATTATGAGGGGAAAAACATAATTATTAGCTGAATTGTCTTGAACATTTGTCTTTTCTAAAATAAAATTAGTCTATGATTTCTTTGGTTTTGTAAATTGACCTTAGGATTTTGAAGGGTGCTACCAGAGATAAATTTAATTAAAACTGTGGTTTTGAAGTTTTGCAAACATGTACTGTAAGTAGAATACAGTTTTTCCGATGGGAAAATTTTCCAATTTCCTATTTTTGGTGTTATGTTTGGTTTCACTACAAAAAAAATAAATAAATTCTGTCACTGGGGCAGAACTGTTTAATACTAATATGTACCACCCCAGTGACAGCTTTTGTACCCTTTTTTTTCTGAGAGAGTAGTGCACTACTTAACCTTTTACACCACATCACACACACACTGTTATTTTAGCACGTAGGGACTCTTCTCTTTCACCACGTCCTGTTTCAAACCCACATCTCTCTTCAGCTTCCTTTCTGAAAAAATTTACAGAAAATGTGTAATGCTCAAGGAATGGAAACTATCTTTATCCATTCAAGCAACTGTCGGTAAATCGTAATTATTTTGCAGTTGAGTCAGATGTGTCAGATGATCTTAAAAATGAGGATTGAGTCCACACCCATTTCTGTCTCGTTCACCCTTGCAGGTAGAAAATGATCAAGGATCACAATTGTTGCTTATAGTACTACATTTATTAAATTTGATAAAATAACATCACAGTATGTGTTCTAAGCACCAGGCCCTATGCCAGACTCATATGCTTGTTTTAGTCTATTTTTGTTGCTTTTTCATTAAAATCATGCGATTATGATCTGACCACCGCTAGTTTACCACAAAACATTTTCACAAGATTTCATTGTCACACATCTCTATAACGGAGTTATTGAAACACTGTTACCAAAGAACTTCTTACCCCCCAAAATATAAAATTGTAAATTTGTATATTTTTTAATGTTTCTTAATTAAGTTTGACATGCTGAATACAAAAATCACATTACTTTTGTGTATCATTAACAGTGTTTGTGAAAACTAAAAAAAAAAAAAAAAACTTACAAGCTAAACTGTTATTATTAATGCATAAAAAACCATGATACATGCATAATACTGAGCTAACAACATCAGTTTAACATAAACTGTTACCAAAAGTGAGTCATCCAGAACTTCAAAAGTTTACGTGCGACTAGTCTCACTATGTTCTTGAATGTTCCAGAAAGCACAAGAATATTACAGAATGTTATATAAACTTTTAGAATGTTCCCATCCTTGCAAAAGCAAAATATCTTTAAAATAACATGCAAAATTAGTACAAAAACTTGTCTGTACTAAACTAATGTTTCGTATTTATAGAAGTTCTAAAATTGACCTGGCCTAAATATTGAAGCTTTAAAATTTAAATGAGAAATTATACTTTTTTATTTTAATTTTTTTGGTAACAGGAGAAAAGGATGTTCTATCTCTCTCTGCATTAATATAGTATAAATGTTTAATGTTTATTTTGAAGGTATATTAGATGTTTTATTTATTTATTTATTTATTTATTTATTTATTTATTTATTTATTTATTTATAGAGCACAACTGTAACACAACCATTGTTGATCCAAAGTGCTTTACAATAAAAGGTTACTTAAGAAACAACAGAGATCAAAATTAAAAGGGAAATATCTATCTATCTATCTATCTATCTATCTATATATATATATATATATATATATATAGATAGATAGATATAGATATATATATAAATAAAAAAAATCAAAATGTTTGATGTTGTCTTGTAAAGAGGACATGAAAGAATGAGGAAATCTGCACCTTCCTCTTTTAAAATTGTGCAACAACACTTTAGTTTTTACAGACACAAACCAAGATAGAAATGACACCAACAATTCTTTCTCTCTCTATCAAAAAAATAAAAAATAAAAATAAAAATAACATCAGCTACTGTATCACATTCTCTTAAAAAAAATTAGAGAAAAGCAAAAAAACAAAAAAAATAAAAAATTTTTTGTGCACAGGCATATTAAATCATGCACCTGGAGCAACATGCCAGACAGTGACAAAATAAATCCCTATAAATATAATAACTGCTCTGTAGCAGGTAGGCTGCAGAGAACCACAGGCAATTAGCCCCTGCGAGGAGCAGAAATGATGGGCAGCAGTAGCACAGAAGAAAAGGCATTTATGTGAGCCGCTGATAAGCAGGGAATGGAGCAGAACTTTAATACTGTGGGTTTGCTTGATTTGGTGTGCGCTCTGTGATTGGCAGACCTCTATACCTCTGAGCTTGATTGCATTGGTTTGACAGAGTTGTATGTTGCAATAAGTAACCGAAATAAACTGGACAGAAGCTGAATTACAGTAGGTAGCCAACACTGTAGAAATCAAATACAGGCCTGTTACCATATTATTATGATAACATTAACACAGAGCCTAATGTGAGAAGTGCAGCCACTGAGTTTATTTGAAGACAAGTTTGTCTGGGAATTCTAAAATTCTTTAATTTAGTCACATGATTAGCTTACTAATTCAAGGAATAGTTCAACCAAAAATAAAACTTTGCTGACAATTTAATCATCTCCAGGCCATCAGAGATGTATATGAATTTGTTTCTTCATCAGAACAGATTTGGAGAAATATAGCATTACATTACTTCACCAATGGATTCTCTGCAGTGAATGGGTGCCGTCAGAATGAGAGTCCAAACAGCTGATAAAAACATCACATTAATCCACAAGACTCCAATCCATCAATTTACGTCTTGTGAAAAAACAAAAAAAAAGCTGCGTGTTTGTAAGAAACAAATCCATCACTGGGAAATTTTAATGGTCCTTTATCCATAATATTGCGTTTTCCAGTGAAAAAATCATCTCATCTGAATCTGGAGAGAAATATGCATAGATCAAGCATCGTTTACAATAATAAAAAAAAACATACTATAAAAATATGTTGGTTGATTCTGATGTGAGAGGACAACAGGAAGTTTTCACTGAAGGAAGTGAATTATGGATTATGGACTATTTTGTTGAGAAACGACAGATCAGCTGTTTGGACTCTCATTCTGACGGCACCCATTCACTGCAGAGGATCCATTGGTGAAGTAATGTAATGCTATATTTCTCCAAATCTGTTCTGATGAAGAAACAAACTCATATACATATCTGATGGCCTGGAGATGATTAAATTGTCAGCAAAGTTTTATTTCTGGTTGAACTATTCCTTGAATTAGTAATTAGTATTTGAATGGTACCCTTTCACTGCAGAGGATCCACTGGTGAGCAAGTGATGGTATTCTAAATTTCTCAAAATCTGTTCAGATGAACAAACACATCTACATCTTGGATGGCCTGAGGGTGCGTAAATTTTCTTTCTTTTTTTTTTTAAATTTTTGTTTACAGGGAACTATTCTTTTAATCAATTTAATATCATATGAATGATTAAATGGGATGTGCTAAAAAATATCATATGAGCCCCCAAATGAAGACTGTGGCCATTGAATAAAACACTGAGTAGACATTACAAAAAGTAACTGTCAGTATATAGCACAGTTTGTTTTATTTCCATATCATTGCACACGTCCATCAGTTGCACCTTGCACAGCAATCCATTTTGCAGTCAGGTTTGTCAGTCTGTCTGAGGTGGATCAATGGTCTCTTCTCATAGAACGTGCTCAGACTATATCTGTGTTATTTTATTTTAAATTAGTTTATGTTCATATGCATTTTTTTTTTTAAATCGATCTCACAATCATGAGTGCCATGGTTTTAAGGTGGTTTGTCAAATTAAAAAGAGTTCAAAAAAAAAAAAGGCTATTGAGATCACTGCATTCTGTGATTAATGAATCCATGCTTATTATTGTTTTATTATTATTATTATTTTTTTTCTCACAAATAATTGTATTCAATAGTCTCAATTTGTTAAAGTTTCCTCGTAAGTAAGAGTAAAAAGTGGGGGCAAAAACGGACACAAGTGTAGATGGTTTCACAAGAGTTTCCTGCTTCAGTTTGTACTTGTGGTTCAGAACGGTAAGAACGATATGCCACGGAAGGACTTACAACATTGACTCTTTAGTCAGAGTGGAGAAATCGTTCTCAGAACAGTAGCTGGATCATTTCAAAGACTTTATTTTATTTTTTTAATTGTTTTCATAGAAAAGTTCAACTGTGTGCCAGACCTCGCCGGGCAGCAACTACACAGGAGTTTAAATGTGACCCCCAGACAACCTACAGATCCAGAACACTTTAAAGTTTGTATTGTGTTCAGGTTTGTTTACAATAACTTTTATTAATATCAAACTAATGTTCTATACAGTGTTCATTAGGCTATTGTGGAAAGTTTATAATTTATTCATTTATTTATATATTCATTAAGTTTTATTTTATTATTATTTAGTTATTCATTTTATCATTATCATTATTATTATTATTAATTTATTTATTTATATATTGTTGTTGCTAAAAATTGTCTTCTAAAGGAATTTTCTTTTTAGTTTTGTCCCCCACTTACATCCTTTTTTAAGAGTTTTTGAAAGTTATTATAACGTTACTATATGATATATAGTCATGATGATATGATATATAGTCTCTCGCTCTCTCACTCTCTCTTCTATTTATTTAAATTTGTTATATATATATATATATATGTATGTATATATATATTCTTTTTTTAATTTATTTATTATTGCTAAAAATGGTCTTAAATTGAATTTTCTTTTTAGTTTTGTCTCCCACTTACTTTTTTCCAGAGTTTTAGATTGTATATTGGCTGTTCAAAACTGAAGGTTTTGTTATTTAAAAACGTGCAATTTCTCTGAAATGGTAACAAGATTTCTCTTTTACTTTCAGTCATCATAACAATGGCATCAATCTGGCTTGTGCTTGTGCTGTGGATATATATTAATGACACGAAAAAAGGTGAAAAAGCATTATTACTAATCTCACTACATGATTATGCAACAATTGTTGTTGTTTTTCAATCTATCTATCTATCTATCTATCTATCTATCTATCTATCTATCTATCTATCTATCAAATGTATCTATATGCAGCAAGTACTGTTTAGACAAACCTATGTTACTTTTTTTTTTTTTTTTTTGATGTCATGCAAGTACTACCCACACATTTTGAAATGGGTTTGTTGGAAGATGTCAGGAATTGTCACGCAATGCTAAGTCACAAGACTTGTGTAATGGCTTGGTGTGTTGCTAGCTAGTTTATTATTAGAGCCCAATTTCTTTCCCTAAATTCTTGATGTTAATATCATACACATTTATTATCCGCAGGAATCCAAGCATTATCATGTGCTAAGATTCACACTCCTGCCTCTATGGTGCTCGCTGGCTCACCCGTGTCAGTGTCCTGCTCCATCCAGGATGACTGCCCGCTGACTAAAGGCAAAAACTTTCATGTGGCATGGAAGATTGACAACCATTTTGCCCCCAGCAATCTCTCTTACCAGGAGAGTAACAGGACGTATGGTGTAATCATCCCTAGTCTACCAGACGCAGGCGCATTCATTCTTTGTGCTGTGTGTGAAGAACAAGAGAATTTGGACAGTTGCCAAATTGTCAATGGAGTTAACGTTAAAGTGGGACGTGAGGATCTTTTTAATGTTTCTGATTCAGTACTAACTATGCTACTAACCAAGTTAATTACTAAATTACTAACTAAAGTCATAGAGTTTTGGACTTAATCAGGGTCCATATTTAATAAGTAAATGGAAACAAGGCTTTGATGCTGATCATTCAACCAGCAAACATATGTTGAACACACTGTATTTCCATCATTCATAAGGTCAATTTCATGTTTTATCTACAAAATATGACATTTTCAAAAATGTAATGATGTAGACTATTTACTGTTGTCAGTCTAAGCCAAAGTTAACCTGACTTCTAATTTCCTTTCTTTAAAGATCCTCCATCTGTTCCTAAAAACCTGAGATGCTCTTTGAGTCTAACGTTCAACCAAAGCTTCTGTTGTCAGTGGGATCCTGGTCAGGAAATGCCAAATCTTCCTACAAATTATATTCTTCACGTTTTTAGGTACTAATTTCTGCTGAAATTTTCAGAACTGCAGCTTATTTATTAATAAATCTCTCAAAAATGTAAAGTTTCACTCAAAAATCTAAACAAAGAGGTGGGGGAAATCATTATTATTTTGCATAAAGAAAACAAAGTTAATTTAAGGATTATTAGTAGTTTTGCTTTGACAATTTCATGACAATTATATACATCTCTCTTGACAAATATGCCTCACAATGATGTGCCTAGAAGTTTTAATTTTGAGTTTTTGTGTATTTTGTCTAAATGCTGATGCTCAATACATTCTTATTTGTTTATTATTATTATTATTATTATTATTATTATTATTATTATTATTATTAAATCAGAATAAAGGTAGTCAAAAATGTTACAAAATAGTTACAAAATTACATTTGAATATATATATATATTATTAGGGGTGGCACGGTTCAACTTTTTCACGGTTCGGATTGTTTCATGGTTTTATATATATATATATATATTAGGGGAGGCACGGTTCAACTTTTTCACGGTTCAGATTGTTTCATGGTTTTAGAGTCACAGTTTCGGTACAGTGTGCTATGTTTATGAAAAAACTATACCTTCAAATAAAAATAAATATTAAAAAAAGAATATTCGATCCACAACAGCAGGTCCGTGTATCTTTTGGTAATTGGATTTTTTGTTTAATATTGAAAGTAGAAAAATGAGAAACGGCTCCTTTTTCGTTTTTAATTTTTTTGCAAAAAACGAAAAACAAGAATTTGGCTTAATTTTGTAGTTTTTCTTTCAGGGGTAGAAAAATGAATGAATAGCTTGAATATTTGATTTCTACACGTGGGTGGGAATTAAACGGCCCTTTCTGCTGATTGGTCAGACAAAAAAAAAAAAAAAAAAAAAAAAAGATCAAACTGTCATCAGTTCTTCTGCAGTTCCTCGCGACAGAATACTAGTCCTCTGCTGCTGCTGGGGGGGATTTCATAGCCTGCCATATTTTCCAAACTGTAAAGTCACTTTTTATCATGATATATACTGTGATTTATTCTAAAATGACTTAAATAATGAATTTAACGTCAAATAACCTTAATGTAGACTTTTAAAAATAGGCGCATCAAGCAGCTTACTAGCTGTGTATTGGTTCATGTTTTGCGCTAAAGCAGTGCATTCTGTTGTTTTCTTTACTTTTCAATGGGAAGACATTTTGTAGTCATTTTGAATGTACACAAATAAAAAATATGCATTTTACCATATGACTATAAATGACAACTTATTAAATTATTTCCCCTCTTGAGGAACAAATCCAGGTGAACATCAACTAATTCTCAATATTAATTAAATAAACTGCTTAGATTGCTGCATATATCCTGTGCACTTCAATACTGGTCTGTGCTTGACAGTAGTCGCGCTTGTCTGTTTTTTTTTAACTAGGGTAACTAGTAAGATGTTGTTCTAAAGGCTTATTAGGTCTACCTTCTTTTTTCCGAAACACACACACACAAAATGTCCTGCTCGCACTTACCCATTTAATGGCAGAGAGAACGGTGACTTTCACTTTTCATTCTTTAAGCGGATGCAAATCTGTCATAAAATAATATGCATCTCGTGGCGTATGCTATATTCCAAACGTTCTGAAGGTATACAGTAAGGTTTGGTGAGAAACAAACCAAATGGCAATTAATTAAATTTATGTAAATCTTGTGTGACATTCCTGTGTGCGAGTGCACAAGTGTCAGACTAAATCTACAGTAATAAGACTACAGTTACTTTTTTATAGATTACATATTATTCACACAATAGAAATAAATGATTCATCGTTTATTGATTCTCTCTAATTCCTCTTTTTTTTTTAAATGTTCCTTTCTAAAATAGTCTACCGCTTATATACACTCAGAAAGTTTTCCAGTTTGTTGACATTCACACAGTTATCAGTCATTAATCCGGTGGCTATACAGCATTTAACCAATGGGTTTTACAATTACAATTTGTAAGTAATCTACCCAGCTCTGAATATACCCAAGTCAAAGCATTATTATTCTGCCGCGCGGAACTGCAGAAGGACTGATGACAGCATGGTTTGATCTTTTTTTTTGTCTGACCAATCAGCAGAAAGGGGAGTTTAATTCCCGCCCACGTGTAGAAATCGAATATTCAAGCTGTTTATTCATTTTTCTAACCCTGAACGAAAAACTAAAAATTAAGCCGAATTCTTGTTAAAAATTAAAAAACGAAAAAGGAGCTGTTTTTCATTTTTCTACTTACAAAATTAAACAAAAAATCGAATGACCAAAAGATACACGGACCTACAAGCAACAGCACAAATAAATACAATAGAGTAAATATATAAAATAAAATAAACAGTGATTTTCCGGTTTTTTTTTTTTTTTTTTTTTTTTTTTTAGCTAGGTCTTGCATTAGTTTTTAGGTACAGAAATTGAATAAAGTAATCAAATGTAAAACAGCATTGCATATTGGGCTGTATAAATTAAAGATTATTCTGATCCAGTGCACTGATACAGTACGTTCAGCCGGCTATGTCTGCTATAGGATACTTACCCAGACGGGCATTTTGACATAATGTTTGTGTGAATTTGTCCATTTAAACACAATACTTCAGAGAGAGCTTAATATTTGCGCGCGTTCTGAGGTGCGGGCTTGCGCGCTTCGGATGAGCGCACGCACAAATCTTCTCACTGCGCGCTTAAATGAGTATAGTTTAAACACATATTAATGTGTGCTGTTCAGGTCTCACCTGTGCGCGCGCTATCAGCACCCGGGTGGTATCGGAATAAATGACTG
Source organism: Cyprinus carpio (assembly GCF_018340385.1). NCBI lineage: Eukaryota > Metazoa > Chordata > Actinopteri > Cypriniformes > Cyprinidae > Cyprinus > Cyprinus carpio. Next base: position 1,930,562 of record NW_024879345.1, on the reverse strand, counting down.
CTCATATTCCATCACACCTCATTCACATTGAACAAGAGTGAATGGTTTTCCACGGATTTTTTTTTTTTTCTCATCGCTGTTGTTGTAGTCTGGGAAGCCAGAATGCGCATCCATCAACAGAAACATATATTAGCTGAACCCATGAACCCAGTTTGTTTTACGTGTTATCTATATCACACCATATTACAGATGCGTTGTCAGATTTAAGTTTAACCGCGGTCCCAGCGCGTGCCGAACTGTGTGTGGAGAACCGAACGGTTCGAGTTTTTTCAGCGAACCGTCCCACCCCTAATATATATATATATACACTTACAAGATTTTATATATATATATATATATATATATAATATATACATATATATATATATATATATATATATATATATATATATATAGTGATATTTTGCATTACAGTAATATTTGGGGTTTTGAGGTTAAAAATGACATGTACCTTTGTGAGCCTCATTCTTACGGTCATTTTGGGTCAATTAAATTTGATTGCTGACATGTTTGATAAATGTACCATTTCTCCAGGGAGATGTCGAAAAATGATCGATATGTGATCCCACGTGGAATGCATTCCTACTCGATTCCATCTGATAGTTTATTTTTAGAGATGGAGATTAATGTTACAGCAGTGAATATCTTTGGGAACGCCACCTCTGAAACCTTGAAGCTGGTTCCTCTGGAAACAGGTAAAAAGAGCAATGAGCTTTATTCGTCTATCAAGAATTAAGAACTAATGTAAATTTAGTGGCTTTATACCAAGGCTGTGCTCTATTTAAAATTCAATTTAGAAATAGTTTTAAATTGAAATTGTATATATGAATTATTATATAGGATTTTGAATTATTTGAATATGAATGTAAAGCAATACAATGAAATGAATTTAAATGGAATGAAAGAAATTTGGAAAGAAAAGTACTTTGGGTTTTGAATAAATGTATGAAATTGTATTGTTCCAAATACATTAAGCATGCTATCATAAACATAGAATATGGGCATGCTTTTCCAGAAACATTTAAATTATATATATATATATATATATATATATATATATATATATATATATATATATATATATATATATATAATGTAATTTTCATTATGTGTGCTATAATGAATGAATAGTCAGTTTGTTTTATTTAAAATTGTAAAAAAAATAAATTAATCAATACATTTATTAAAAAAAAAAAAAAACTTATGTTAAATAATAATTAATCAAAATGAATTATGCATTATTTTGTTACACTAATGAAATCAGAACTTTTTTAAATTGCAAATCCAGTTCAATATCTTGCGGAAAAAAATCAATAAAATTTTAGGTGTACCATTTCTTATATTGTTTTTTTTTTTTTTTGCAATCCTGCTTGATGCTGCATTAGTCAAACTTTGCCTGAAGTATTCAAATGAATTCATGAATTCAAATTCATCTTTTCAAAATCACAACACTTGTTGATTCAATCTATTGTATTTCAGCAAAGTTCGACCCTCCGGAGATTAAGAGGATAGAAGCAGATGCGTTTGGCTGCTTAAATTACAGCTGGAGTCTTGCACAGTCTCAGACATGGCTGGTGACACCTTTATGTGTAGAGTTGAGATTGAAAACAATGAACAACCAGCTAATCAAAGAGCTGGTAAGCAACTGCTTTTCACGACAAATGTTTGTCTAAAAGCTGCACTGTATGTGAGTCTCAAATATTCATTCTGTTCTAGGTTTTGCCACTCTGGAAACAAGAAAACAAAATAAATGTATGTGACCTTCCTCATGGGACAAATTACAGCACCACAATGCGAGTGAAGTATAATTCATTGAGTAAATGGAGTAATTGGAGTGATCTGAAAATAGCCAACACACTTATGAAGGGTAAGAAGTTATCATCTTACAATAAACTACCATTTCTCACTGTTTACTAGTTGTTTATGCATATAACTAGCATATTGGCTGTTTATTAGTACTTATGAAGCACATGTTAATGCCTTATTCTGCATGACCATATTTTAGAATTAATCCTACCCCATACTAAACTTAAAGGGATAGTTAAGCAGACAGTCTGCTAACAATCTAATGACTGCTAGCTGACATGTAGTTGCAACGGCACTTGTAGAAGTGGACTATCAAAATAAAGTGTTACCAAAGAAACTTTGATTTTTACTTGACAAACTCTTGCCTGAAAAGTTTAAAAATTTGCACATGTAGGCCTTAACATTTAAATAATATAGGCCATGATTTCCCAAACAATTTCGCAAAGGAAATGCAGGGGGCTTCATGAGTTCATTGAAAGCTAATAATGAAATGATAAAATGTCCAGTTAAAATAAATAGATAGGACTGCAATCAAAATAAAATTGAAATAGCAATATGTCTTAGCGTGATCATCAGATTCTTCAGAGTGAAGTGTGGCACTGTGTTCAGTTATACTGTGTTCCGGTGTCTTATTCGCAGTAAATGCTGCTCTGCTCAACATGAACTTTGCATGTGCATTTGGGAATACAGTGTGTATCAGGATTACTTTATTTTCACATTTGCATAATTCTACACATATTTATGGATGCAGGTTTTCATCATTTTTTTAGTTTTGTAACAAAAGGCATATAAATCTGTTGTCAACTAAAACTCAGTTATCTCCCTGCAGAGTTCCGCCAAAATAAAAGCTTGTGAGTTTAATAAAAGCTTACTTTTAACATTAAAATGTAAAACTTTTTAGTGTTGTTACTCTTAGTGTAAAATTACATTTGTATAATTACTAAATATTAATTTTAAAGTACAGTTTATTTAAAATTGTATTATTATAGTGGTAATATATTTCTGTCTAAATTTTTTATAATTATTATTAAAAATAATGTAAAAACATTAGTAGTAGTAGTAGTAGTAGTATCACTCAAATAGGTGAGAAAAGTGAAAACAATCACCCTTAAAAATCATCAGAGAGCAGTGTTTCATAAGCAACAATATGAGATTTTTCCTAGAAATGATGAAATGTTTATCATATCACAGTTCAGATTGCAATTGCAATATGTGACAAAATAGTCACAATATATTTTTGACACATCGTTTTGACACATAGTACTCTCAGCTGGCAGTCTGGAACATTTTGAATGTGTTCTTGATTGCAGAACAAGACTATTTACCCTAATGTCCACACACACACACACACACACACACACACACACAGAGAGAGAGAGAGAGAGAGAGAGAGAGAGTAATAGTTCCACAACTGTCCTGATATGAAGACAGCATGTTTTTCAGCAAAAGTTTTGTTTTGAAACCCATTCAACAGCATTTCTTCCACTACCTCTAAAGTCCTCTATTAAACAAAACATTTGTGCAAACATATTTAAAAAGTTGTTCCTTTTCAGCTCCGACTGGCAGCTTGGACACATGGCTTAAAGTGAATGATCAGACCGCACAACTCTACTGGAAGGTGAGGGTCCTTCTGACAGTCCTGACACAATTTGGAGAACGTCTAATTTTAAAATTATAGGCCTACATTGTGTTCGTGTATGTGTGTGTGTGTGTGTGTGTGTGTGTGTGTGTGTGTGTTTAACATTATATTATACTCTCCTACACATATGTGACCAGTCAGTGTTATTTTAGTATAATTTATGCTATTATAGTTTTTGTTACTATAGAATTCAATTAGACTTTTGTATTTTTATGTTTTCTGTCAGTTGTTTTTGTCATTTGTTATTAAATCTATCTATCTATCTATCTATCTATCTATCTATCTATCTATCTATCTATCTATCTATCTATCTATCTATATAGTTTCTTTTTAATTAACTTTTATTTTTTGTTTGTTTTGTATGTTTTAGTTATTTTGAAGTTAAACTAAATGAAAATGATAAATGTTGCATTGACATTAACTTAAATAAAAGTTAAAAATTGTATTTTATTATTATATTTTATTTCAGTTAACATTTATTTTATTTTCAGTTAACATATTGTTACATAGACAGATAGATCAATAACGAATGGACAATCGTTTAGTTTTAGTTGGGTATAATAAACCTGTTCTGCCATGCTGGTAACCTGGTGACTTTCACACAAAACATGCACGGATACCGAGAAGCGCCATGAGGCAAAACTTATATTTAGAAATGTTCGTCAGTTTTTGCAAATTCAGGTCAAAAACTTATTTATTTATTTTTATATAAAAAAATGACAGCATGTCAGATGCTGTCAGAGCCTAACTTGTTTTAAACCTGCGAGTTCCCTTTCACCTCTCTGTCATCTTATTTCAGCCCTCAGAAGATTTCAGTGCCAATGGCTGGGATTTGTCATATACTGTCGAATCAAAGAAACCAAAAAAGGCTTTATGTGTTACACGAGAAAACCACTGCTTTTTCAATCTCCCCGAGTTGGTTGAAACAGTTTACCTGAGAGCCACTAATGCAATAGGGAGCTCGGATCATACCAAAGTACCAGTGTATCCGAACAGAGGTATTTGATTGCTGGATGTAATATTTCAGAGAAATGTTCTATTCACAGTGTATTACCACTGAAATGCTGATGTTTAATGACTTTTATTGTGTTGTTTTAGGGCTGGGCTCTGTCTCTAATTTAAGTGTTCATCCCCAGTCAGAGACGTCAGTGCTCATCACATGGGGACGACCAGCGTCCCCCCATGTCACAGGATACGTGCTTGAGTGGAGACCTCTGTGTGAGACACCGGCAGCTCCCCTGTCCTTTACTCTGATGGACAAAAACAACTCCAGTACCATAGTAACAGGTGTTTTTATAATAAATAATAGTAATTATTATAAACGCTACTAATAATGAAGTTTTTGAAAGAAGTGCCTTACACTCATCGTGCATTTATTTGATCAAAAATAAAGTAAAACACTTTTAAATCTATATATATATATATATATATATATATATATATATATATATATATATATATATATATATATATAATATATTAATATTTAATTTATTGCTATGATCAAAGCTGAATTTTCAGCATTTATACTCCAGTTTTCAGTGCCACATGAACCTTCAGAAATCATTCTAATATTCTAATTTGCTGCTCATTTTTTGCTGCTTAATATATTTGGTGCTGGGATCAAAACAATGCAGCCTAGATGAGCAGAAGAGACTTCTTTCAAAAACATAAAATCTTAATTATTCCAAACTTTTTAGGTTTTAGACACTGTAGCCAAGTGTCAAATGACATCTTTGGCGCCTAATGAGTAAAATAAATTTCTTGATCTCTTATGGTTTACACTACAATAATGCAATACAAGTACAAATAATTATGGCTGCTTTATTTCAAATTTCAGGGTTGAGGCCTTACGAGCCCTATGAGATCTCTATTTATCCCAAATATGTTGACGGGATTGGACATCCTCAAACCTTAATGGCATACAGCAGTCAGAAAGGTGCGTAGTGCATGGAAATCAGTAATGAATATCTCAGTGCTTCATGTAAATTGGGGGAGTGATGTAGAATAAAGCAAAGCTGGATAATGATACAATACATAGGTGGCCAACCAAAATGCCTAAAACCGCCGCTGCAGGGCCATGGCATTAACTGCAAGTCAGTCCCGTGTTAAAGTCGGTCACGAAACTACCGCCAGGTGGCGAAAAAAGGGACAGTTTGCAAACTGACTGCAATTATATTTTGTTTTGTAAACGGAGATCAAATAACAAAATAAAACAAAAATATCATTATAATATAACATTACAACATCCTTAAAAATCATTAGAAAATTGATTTAAAATTAATTTTTAGAAAGTTAATTTCAAAACATGAGATAGTCCTTAAGGCTGCATCCTAATGCATTAAAAAAGAAGTAATTTACACAAAGGCTCTTACTGCATGTTATGGTTATTAAACATTCATTATGAAACCATTAAAACTACACAATTTCCTTATGTTGTATTAAGGGGCTTTCATTTTGATCTTTCAATTTCAATTCAATTCAATTCAATTCAAGTTTATTTGTATAGCGCTTTTTATGATACAAATTGTTGTAAAGCAACTTTACAGAAAATCAAGTTTCTACAATATTTAGTATTAGCTTATCAGTGGTGACTGTCAGTTTATGTGCATATGGCAGAAATGTACGGAAAAATCAATTAAAGACGTAATCAAAAAGACGATGAACACTATTAACAGCAATTATTATATGACGCAATCAAACTTATAGCAAAATAAAATCAAATAAAAAAATCGTAGGTCTACAGGCTAATGAAAGTTTTTGAACGAAAAATTTTGACCTCTGCCGTTGGTCTACTGTACAACATACATATCAATGTTTACAAGGCTGCATGTTCATGAGACTTTATTCGCGTCACAATTTTCTCTGACGCACACCATAAAAATAAATAAATATATAGTTAAAAAAAACTTGAATAAAGTAAGTTCAAGAATAACAGGCTAAACCTGCGACATGAAAAAATAGAAATCATACAAAAAATGGGATGTTAACTTGGAATATATAGATTACATTTAAGGATGTGTGCATTAAGCCATAAAAAAATAAAAGGATTGAAAAAGTGGCTTATTGTTGCGTGTTATAGGCTATGCCTGTTCTAACACATATTTTGGCACTATAGTCACATTAATGTCACAAATTATGAAAGGCTTGAAACTTACATTTAATAATTTGCTTATTTATTACATGAGGTCATAAATATTTATTCATTATCTGGCCTTTTATTTAACACATTTTATTCCCATATACAGAGCCCATGACAAGCCGAAAATTATGTCCACGAATTAAGAAATTTATCATTACATTTATCATTAAAAAAAAAAAAAAAAAAAAAAAAAAAAAAAAAAATGAATTTCAACCACAAAAACAATAACAACAACTAAAATGAATGAATGAATGAATGAATAAATAAATAAATAATACAACACAATACAACTTAAGATTTTTGTAATTTAATTAGAAAACAACCCCTGATTCATAACATTCGTTTCCAAACACAGAAATCAGGTAGAGCCCTGTACGGGCCACAAGCCTAAGCCCTATAGCAGCCCTTGGCCGACAGCTTACCAGTATCCTCAGCCCGAGATCAACTGGAGCCCATTCTCTCTCGCCATTAAAATAGTTCAGTTTTGTTTTTAATTTAAAAATTATATTTATTATTGTTTCATTATTAAATTAGAAAAAATGTTTGGAACTTTTTATTTTTTAATTCTGAGTTGATCACATTTGATCAATTTAGCCTTCTCAAATCATCAAGACTTGCTTAAAATAAAATCTGTAGATAGAACACTTAAAGCATATTACAATGTTAGTTTAAACATTTAAAAGTGCACTGTTAGGCGTATATCTAAGCGTTTGTGCAGAGAATGTGGAAGTTGCGCGGAGGCACCAGTACGATACCTTCATTCTGTTCTTCATAACAGTGGCAATAACTTTTAGTATGCCGTCATTTTTGCTCATACAGATAAGACTAATATTTAATTTGGAACTGTAAATGGTGTAGGCCTACCCTTATTTTTTGTGTAAACTCAACAAAACATTGTGCTTCTGTAAAATAGAAAAATAAACTGGATGCGCTTTCTACCGTCTATGTCTGCGTGAACATGTCGAACTCAGGCTGAAATGCAAAACTCTAAAAGCAGGTGCAGTTTAGCTTTCCCGTGTCAGAAACTGATGGTTTATATTCACAGTAAGCTACATATAATACATATAAGACTGAATCCATAAAGGGCTAATAATGACAGTGAAACTTTAATATTATCGTGCTTTGAACAGGCTGAAAAAAAAAAAAAAAAAAAAAAAAAAAAAAAAGCAGCTTGCTCACTTGCAGCCCAGTTCTCATATTAGGCCTATTAGATCAGCATTAGAACACTATAATAAACACACAATAATTATCTGCTTGATGACACTGTTATTTTAATATTGTGAAGTGAGATGAATGTCTTGCGCAAACACACAATGGAAAAGGGAAGTTTGGTTTATCAAGTTAATCCATTGTCCAGTGCTAGAAGTGATTTCTGAAATCTCAATATTTGTTTTTTGTTTGTTTGTTTGTTTTGTTTTTTAATAAAATAATATATACAATTATTAATACAGATGTGTGTATTCTGCAGTTCACTGTTCACTGGAGGGGTTTGGGGTTAGTTCTGTATAGATTGTGGGGGTTGAAATAAAGGTGTGAATCTCTTGCTCTTTCATATGGAGAGTGTGTTGAGTGTTTCAAACTTACAGAGCAGGTTTAGTCAAAGTGTGTATTTTAGGACAAATGACTCTTTGGTTTGGCTTTTGCAATTTTTGCAATGGCATACAGAGTATTACATACAATATAATATGGTTTGTTTTTTCTCAGGAGACTCTGAGAGAGAAACAAAGAAACTGGCAAAAGAGACACGCATCTGCCAAAGAGAAAAACGTCCCGAGACATTAGGCCTAATCATTTTTAGTTTCATTATTGGGCAATTCCAGCATTATTGACATGACATTCAATCAAAACCTGAAATATAAATTCTAACAGAATGTATTCATTACCAATATATCTTTTTATGTTTTTCTAAATCCCAAACAGAGTCCAAACATCAGAAAAGTATCTGTCTATGAATGTGTTTTTGAGTCTATTTTAGATTTGGGAAATACACATGCATTACGAACTCGACAAAAAAGACCCGAGTTTTTGGGAGACAACATATTTTGTAGACTTTCTGTGATTTACAATGCACAAACCAGAAGCAACAATATCTGCAGAATGGAGAAGGGTTGACCATTCACAAAAAATAAAATAGGCCTTTTATTTAAATTTTCCTTTTTGTGTTTCAGAGGAAAAATCAATTTTAAGGATGTGCCATCTCTCCGTTACAGACCGTTCTGAAAGCAGAATATATGCAAACGCGTATATAATGCTATAAAACTATAAAACTTTAACAGAAATGTCTAGAAGGAATTTAATAGGGCTACCCCCATGTTAGATTTTTTAAGTTACTAGTAGTCATTCATTGAAGTCATTATTCAACTAATCGCACATTTATATTAAATTAACACAGTCTAATCAATAATGAGCCTTAATATGTTCTGCGTTCAAGCACACGCATTAAGTTTGCCACAAAGCAAAGAAAGAATCAGCCTAATAATTGTGAAAAATGAGAAATTATAATTATTTATTAATAGACTAATGTTTTCTTGTTGGCTGCAAGATGAAATTCACGATGCTGACTCTCACCACATTGACGCGCCTTTCGAGAGAAATGTAACCTTCACAGATTACATAATCAGGGAGTATTTGTTTTCATTTTGAATTGCTTTGTTTAAAAGTAGACATTTCAAGCTTTCATTTGCTATATTTCTCATGTATGTGTGGCACCCCAATTTCTTATTTCATTATCAGATTTCACAAATCTTGCACTCTGATATTTTAAGGAATAGTATACATTCCTGCATTTAAATGTGGCTGCAATTTTATTTTTTTTTTAAATGCATGCTGTTTTATTAAAATTATTTTTAAATATAGATTAAAAAAAAATACTTGTGACAAATATAGGCCTAATATGTGAGAATATTTACATTTTGATTTTGCTTATGTAGTCTAGCTCACTAAAATAGGAAAAGTAAACCACGATTTCTTTACGATAATATAACAATGTTAAAAGTTAAATGTTTCAAATCTAAAATATGGTGTAATACTGTGTAGCTTAGAGTAAATCTATGCACAAGCTCATAGGCTTGACATTTATCCTGCTTGAATTCGTTCTAAGAAACGCACATAGCTTTATAAGTAGGCTACTAAATTTTCATCTGTGAATATTAAATATTTTAACTACAGTGTTTTTATTTCATTTTCCCCGACTGCAGCCATCAAATGTAACACACCAGCGAGGCTAAGCTGACGGCTATTTGTGAAAATGTGCTTTGATGCCTTTGTTTGATAACTTGTGGTTAAAGCGCCACTCAGCGGTCAAAAGCTGCAAAGGCACTTTGCAGACCCTGCAGCGGCGGCGGCGCTCGCAGCGTTAGAAAGCACATTCTAGGTTGGCCACCCACTGTACTTCCATTTAGTGGGCTCAGACTTGCATTTTCATATTTTATTACAGCACCCTCTGTGGCCCCATATTTGAATGTTACGGAAATAAGTCATTCCTATATCAAACTTCACTGGGATGAAATTCCTCTTGAGCAGAGAAATGGGATCATTCAAGGATATACCGTTTTCGTTTGGCATGAGAGGGACAAAATCAAAGGTATTCAAAGATTCAAAGTTGATAACAGATTTTTTTGATTATTAGTATTATCATTAACCATAATGTTTCTATTCTGTTTCGTCATAAAGACTGAGCAGACCAGTGTTGAGGTGAAAGATCTTCAACCACTTACCAAATATTATGCCCTTGTGACTGTTCATACGATGGGCGGAAGTTTAAACGGATCAGTTGTGACCCTAGCAACTGGAAAAATTGGTGAATATTTATTTTATGACCATACTGATCGCATGATCATACTGTTTAAACATATATAAATATATATACACTCATACATGACTAAATGTACTTTATCAGTTACTATGAAAGTATGAAAATTCAGATGCAGTGATTATGATTTGTAAATTGTCATTGAAATCTTATTTGGCAATAACATATAACTCTCAAATACACATACATATGAAAAGCAGTGATGATATTTATAAAATAAAATAACCTTTTATATACATATATATATATATAGAGAGAGAGAGAGAGAGAGAGAGAGAGCGAGCGAGCAAAGTTTCCATTGATTTAGTTGGTTTCCGTTGATTGTACACCAGAATTTTTAGTGAATGCAGTTCACCAGACAAATTATTTAGACTTTTACTAGAGAGAAAGTCTGAATATTCAGACACAGTGATTGTCTTATCATTACTGAAAATGTTTTTCAGATGGAATTGAAATGGTGCTGTTTGTTATCCCAGCATGCATTGGGTTATCACTTCTCGTCATCATCGTTGTGTTTGCCTGTGTTGGGAAACATGAACGGTGAGGGTCCACAGGCTTGTTATTATCGTGTACTAAGGGCAGTACTATTATAATTTAATTTATGTCTGTTTTTCATAGTGTGAAGATGTGTTTGTGGCCTATAATTCCTGATCCTGCCAACAGCAGTATTAAGAGGTGGACAGACAGTGACTCATTGCAGGTATGATACCCTGGCTTATATATAATTTTTATAATTAGCTCAATATCTGAAATAAATTTAAATATATAATAATCAAATGGCTTCAAAAGTAAACCAAACTGCTGAATAAATTCATATCTTAACATGTTTTTGTCCAAGGGCATGCCTCACTGTAAAGAAGACATGGAGCCTGTGTTGATGTATCTGTCCCATTTCAGTCTTCTTGATCTGGCTGAGAACAAGCCATTCAAGAGTGACTATGTCAAGGAGGACCAGTGGTCACATGATATCGATAGCCATGATGAGAGTCATCCCTCCTTCCAGACCTGTGTCATATATGATACGGAGCATGACAAGGAATCTGTCCCTTATGCCACAGTTGTGTTCGGTGGTCCGTATCAAAACCATTCATCCCCTCCACCAGCCTACGTTCGCTCTGACTCCACACAGCCTCTGTTAGGGGCTAACAACCCTGGCAGCCCCCCACCATATGAGAATGTGTCACCAAGCGGCGGTGTTTCTCAAGTGCAACACTTCGCTACATTCCTTCAGAAATCCACTGAAAGTGAGGAGAATGAAGAACATTGGGATGACTTTCCTATGCTCAGATCCTTAGAGATTAGGAATACTGATCATATCTAAAGATAAATTCATCAAGTTCCTGTTTATGTGCTTCTTTTTTTTTAAGGATGTGTGTCACAATTTGAATTTGAGTATATATATATATATATAGAGAGAGAGAGAGAGAGAGAGAGAGAGAGAGAGAGAGAGAAGTGGCCCCAAAAAATGTGAATGTGGCCTAAACTTGACTGATTTGGCTCACATGACAGATCTGTTTCGAAAGTGATTAGCAAAAATAGTCTGTCTGTGACTAATAGAGCCACTCAGTTCCTTTTTGCTTTCGTTTCATTATTAACTTATCGCCAGGGACTGCATATAGATTAAACAGATAACATATAGTAGAACAGACCAGACCACTGGTATTTCAATGAATGGGAGAAAATGGAACTCCCAAAATGGCAGCTCTAATAAACAATATCCCACCTTTTTCTAAGCTAAAGATCCAGTCAACAAAATCACTTCCTGGTGTTTATATAAAACATGTCTTGAGAAATCGCAGAGTTGCATTTTATGTTATCCTGCCCTTCCAAGTTCATTCTTTCTTTATAGCTGAACAATACATTCATGTGTTCTTAGCACTGAGAAACTGTAGCAAATTTCTGCAGCATTTCAAAAATTATAATATTTAGGATAATGCTACATGATATCCTGTATAATATGTAAAAAAGAGCACATTTCTGGTTTGTTATTATTGTTGGGGCTGTGGGCGTATATGAGACTATTTTTTGTAAAAAAAAAAAAAAAAAATGCTGGCTTATTTTTTATTTATTTTTTTTGCTGTACTTTTAATTCAAAATATTTTGATAATGTGATAAATGTTACGTTCATTTACTTCTTAATGTTACTTAAAATTTTCCACATGCTATACATTCATCTCTTTTATGGTGCTTTGCATTCAGTATTTTTATTTTTTTTTAAACATTTTAAAAGAATACAGATTGTGGTGACATCTGGCAATGTTACAAAACTTTCTCTGGAAAGGACAAAATAAATGATTTCTCAATTAATTTCATACTGGAATGTGTGACAGTGCAATGTTTTAAGTACGCAAATTTTGTTAGAAAACATTCTTTTCTTGAAGCTCTGCAGAAGCTCAGCATGGTCTCTGTGTTTACAGACAGTAGAGCTTTATAAAGGTGATGCTGGGTTATAAAACAGCATGAAAAGTGCAGTCCACAGTATTTAATTTCATGACTTCAATTTCTAATATTAAATATTATGAATTAATTATGTTTTGCAGATGTTTCGAGGCAATGCCAGTTAGTTCTGGAATGTTTGCCAATGGGGAATTTGAGTTTTTTTTTTTTTTTTTTTTTTGCTGAATAGTTAAGTGTTTTAAACAGATTGGTTGAGTGACTGGTTCAATGACACATTCAGTCACTTTTGTACCTGAATGAATCAGCAGTTTGAACAAATGCTCTCACAGAGAGAGTTTCAAAAATCTGAAAATACCCCACCAATGCACATACTAACACTCTTGTCTGGAACACAAAAGGAACTATACAAACACTGGGATGTCCCAATGCTGTTGAACCAGAGGTCCTATATCAGCACTTCTGGAAGACGGTATATTTAAAGAAGAAATACTTAGTACTTAAGGTATAATTACACTGTAACAAGGAAACCATAAAAGAGTAAAAAAAAATGTATATATTTTATAAATGTGTGTTTTAAACATATGAACTAACAATCAGCAATTTGCACAAAACTTAATTTCACAACATTATTTTGAAACAGACATCCTAACATGCAGTTTGTTGAGTCAGATGCAGATTCTGTAATCGCTCTGGGCTGCATTTCCCAAAAGCATCATAAGCCTACGTAGAATGGCACCAATTGTCTCTACGATCTTCTCTCTTTTACAGTACTTTTGGTAAGTGCATCCCTTATGGATTCAGTGAGCTCATTTAGTCAAGTCAAGTCACCTTTATGTATACAGTGCTTTTAACAATACAGATTGTCAAAGCAACTGTACAGCATTAATTAGGAAAATAGTGTGTCAGTAATGCAAAATGACAATAGTAAACACTAATTTTTCAGTTAAAGGCAGTTCATCATTGAATTCAGTGATGTCGTCATCCAGCTCAGTTCAGTTTAAATAGTATCTGTGCAATCAAGTTGATGATATCGCTGCAAATGAAGTGTCCCCAACTAAGCAAGCCAGAGGCGACAACGGCAAGGAACCAAAACTCCATCAGTGACAGAATGGAGAAAAAACCTTGAGAGAAACCAGGCTCAGTTGGGGTGGCCAATTCTCCTCTGACCAGATGAAACCAGCAGTTCAATTCCAGGCTGCAGCAAAGTCAGATTGTGCAGAGGACACATCTGGTTCCTGTGGTCTTGTCCTGGTGGCCGTCTGAGAAAAGGTCTTTATTGGGGATCTGTATCTTGGGCTCATCTAGTTGTCCTGGTCTCCGCTGACATTCAGGGCTGTAAAGGGTCCTCTCTAGGTGCTGATACACCATCTGGGTTGGATACGTACTGGATCCGGGTGACTGCAGTGACCATTTGATCTGGATAGAGACTGGATCTGGTGGCTATGGTGACCTCGGAATAAGAGAGAAACAGACTAATATTAGCATGGATGCCATTCTTCCAACGATGTAGCAAGTAGTTGGGTGTTATGGGAAGTGTTCCCAGTTCTGGTTGACCTAATAAATGCAGCCTAAAAATCCTTTAACAGACTTGAATATTATGAATGTGTAATGTATAAGCCAGGTTAAAGAGATGGGTCTTTAATCTAGATTTAAACTGACAGAGTGTGTCTGCCTCCCGATCAATGTTAGGTAGGTTATAGAGTTTGGGTGCTAAATAGGAAACGGACCTGCCGCCCACAGTTGATTTTGATATTCTAGGTATAATCAAATTGCTAGAGTTTTGAGAATGCAGTGGACATGGAGGACTATAATGCAGTAAAAGGTAGTTCAAATACTGAGGTGCTAAACCATTCAGGGCTTTATAAGTAATATTTTTAAAATCTATACGATGTTTAATAGGGAGCCAGTGCATTGTTGACAGAACCGGGTTAATATGGTCATACTTCCTGGTTCTAGTTAGAACTCTAGCTGCTGCATTTTGGAGAAGCTGGAGTTTGTTTATTAAGTGTGCAGAACAACCACCCAATAAAGCATTACAATAATCTAACCTTGAGTTCATAAACACATGGATTAACATTTCTGCATTTGACTTTGAGAGCATAGGTTGTAATTTAGATATATTTTTGAGATATAAAAATGCAGTTTTACCAATGCTAGAAACATGGCTTTCTAAGGAAAGATTGCTATCAAACAGCACACATAGGCTCCTAACTGATCACAAAGAATTGACAGAGCAGCCATCAAGTCATAGAGAGTGTTCTATATGCAGAGTTTTAGGTCCTATAATTAACACAACCGTTTTTTTTTTTTTGTTGTTGTTGTTGTTGTTGTTTTTTTCAGAAATTAGCAGTAAGACATAACTAGTCATCCAGTTTTTTATATCAGCTATGCATTCCTTTAGTTTTTCAAATTGGAATGTTTCGCCAGGCCGCGAAGAAATATAGAGCTGAGTATCATCAGCATAACAGTGAAAGCTAACACTGTGTTTCCTGATGATATCTCCCAAGGGTAACATGTAAAGCATGAAGAGTAATGGCCCTAGTACTGAGCCTTGAGGTACTCCATACTGCATTTGTGATCGATATGATACCTCTTCATTCACTACTATGAATTGATAGTGGTCAGATAAGTATGATTCTAAGCATGCTAATGCACTTCCAATAATGCCAAATAGTTTTCTAGTCTATTCAAAAGAATGTTGTGGTCAGTAGTGTCGAACGCAGTGCTAAGATCCAATAGCACTAATAGAGAGATACAACGATCAGATGATAAGAGCAGGTCATTTGTACCTCTAATTAGAGCCGTCTCAGTACAATGATACACTCAAAAACACTACTATAAACCAACAAAGAAAAAAATATTCACTAAAAAACAACAAAAAGTATCATGAAAATAAAAATTCAAATACCTTAAAAAGAAAATTTTACAATCAAGACAGGTCTGTAATTAACTAGTTCTTTGGGGTAATGTTGTGTTTTTTTTTTTTGTTGTTGTTTTTTTTTTTTATGAGAGGCTTAATTACAGCCAGTTTGAAGGTTTTGGGGACATATCCTAATGGCAATGGTGAATTAATAATAGTCAGAAGAGGATCTATGACTTCTGGAATAACCTCTTTTACGAGCATAGATGGAATAGGGTCTAACATGTTGTTGGTTTAGATGATAACAAGTTTACACAATTCTTCCTTTCCTATAGTAGAGAATGAGTGCAATTGTTCCTCATTTAGTGAATGATTCATTAATAAACCCAGTTTCTTAAAAAAAAGTTTTTTTCTTGCATTACCATTATATTTGGTACAAAGATCCTTATTTTTTTTTTTTAATTTATTTATTTTTTTTACATTGAATTTAATGTAATACAATAATTTTTTTAGATTGCAGGCTATGAAAGCCTCTCAATTCAAGATGTTAATGAAAGGACTGGAGTGGTGTGTATTGCTTGTGAATTATTGTGATGTTTTTATCAGCTGTTTGGACTCTCATTCTGTCGGCACCCATTCACTTCAGAGGATCCATTGGTGAGCATGTGATGGAATGGACTACAAGACTGCAGAAATGAGCATAAAACATCAAGGGCCCTTGATGATGATCATACACCCAGTGCAATGTGGCGCCAGGCACGAAGCAAGTGTTTTTGCTAGTTTCAGCCCGACACAGTTATCATTTTCACATCCTGCGCCACGTTGTATAAATAGCAAATGCATTTGAGCCCTACTTGCATTCGTGTGCCCATGGGCATTCTGGTCTGAAAACAAGGTGTGTTCAGGCACATTGTTGGCATGCTGGTATTTTTAGGCAACTGAAATAGGCTGCATTTCATTTTTAGGCAACTGAAATAGGCTGCGTCATTGACCTAATGAAACCTGGTCTAAAATCAATGAAGCAATTATTTACATTTTTTTTTTTTTTGTTAATTAAAGAATGCGTTAATAATATGTGCTTATAGGTGGGTGAACAACGTGCGTACACTCTGCTTATTACACAAACAAGGATGCGCAGTAGCTCAAAAACAGGGCAAATAAAACAGGGCAAATATTAAAAATAAAAAAGTATTACAATATAAAAGATTATTATTGTGCCCCATAGATCAAACTTTCCACTTGGAGAAGCATTCAGTCTTTGCTTATGCAAATTCCGCCATGTAAATAGCGAATCCGCCATGGCGTGAGCGCAACTGGCTTTTAAAGGGAATGGGAGATGAGACTCTGATTGGTTTATGGCATGTTATGCCCAAAACACACCGATTACTCATTAAGAGAATAAGGACAACCCTTTTAGACCATGAGCTGGGGTGCGCCGACCATTTTTCCCGTCCTTAAACTAGCAAAAGTGGATACGGACATGCCCTAAGTGCACTTGCGCCTTGAGTTTTAGACAATGCCCTTAGATAGTTAAAATATGGACATAAAAATGTAGGTTTATTCTGTAAGATTCTGACATGCTTCATTTAATCAAGCAGTCTGAAAACGGTTTATATATATATATATATACATATATATATATATATATATATATATATATATATATATATATATATATATATATATATATATATATATATATTATATATATATATATATATATATATATATATATATATGTATATATGTATATATATATATATATATATATATATATATATATATATGTATATATATATATATATGTATTTTTTTTTTTTTTTCTTCCAGTTACAGCTTAGTACCACATCCCACCCTCACCTTGAAGCTATCTGTTGGAAGTCATCAGTGGTTAACGAGTTAGTCAAACAATCATCAGTTTTTACAGTCATTCATATTTCAGAGCTTTCTTCAAGAAATAAATATTTGGAATGCAACGTATCAAACACATTTTATCCCATGTATCATGCCATGAACAGAGATTTCCAGTAGTGATGTTACATATGACACTGAAGCTTCAAAGCATGTATCGAATACTCAACAAAGTTTCTCAGGAAGCTCCGTGCCGGAGCGCATATTGTTTTCAGACAAACACACCATCAACAAAAATTGAAGCCTCGCTTTCTTCCCATTCAGTGAATGCTTCACTTTTGGAACTTTTCCACTGTTACGTCTTGCTTTGGCGCTTTTCCACTGCAAAGCACAGTACAGCACGACACTGCTCACTTTCTGGTGCTTTCCCACTTCAAGGTATGGCTCGCTTAAATAGTACCATCTCGGTTGAGGCTATATGAATAGTTAACCATTCAAGTAACGCATCAGACCCTCACTTACATCCCTGCCCTCCTCCTCTACAGCCTGTGCCAGTGCCACCACAGGCTCTGCTGCTGAAGGTGAATCCCATGCATTCTTGTAGGCCTCTCCACGACTCTCACAAAGGTTATGTAGAGCACAGCATGTCAGCACCATAGATTTCACAAGGTTGACTGCACGGTCATTTCCTTTTAGGCTCATTCTACAGAAACGTCCATTTTTCTTTCCTTAGCCTTTACAGAAATATTACAATTGAAAAACACATTAGGGATACAATTTATTTTCTTTTTTTATATATATTTTAAAATAAAACAATGTGTTATTTGAACAATTAGACCTTCTTGCGCTGTCAATGTGGCAATATTTGTTTTTAATTAATTATAAAGAATTCCAAGCTCCACAAAACTGTTCGTCCCCACAGCCATGTACAGAGGTGCTTTATTTTGCAGTCAAAAACAGGTTTTTCTACCATTTAAAATACAATAATGCATTCATATCTATCAAATATATGATATAAATGGCATAATAAAAAAATGCTGAATAAATATTATAAAATATATAATGAAAACAGTGGTCCCCTGAAGGTGTGTCACTGGTGTTACCATTTGACAAAAATCTGTTATTTTGAAATAAAAATCACACTGACATCACTTTACTTCCTGTTCCTATTTTCTAAAGATCTATTAAAAATAGGCCCATGTTAAGTCCACTGCTTCTTTTCAGTTATCAGAAATTTTCTCTTTTAGTTGACGTCACTGGTATGACCTATTTATTGTTAGGGAATTGTAAAAAAAAAAAAAAGAACTACAATACAAATGGATTTAACTACTTAATTTAGTGAGTATACCATGATTGACAACATATGGTTTGATACCTTACAGCAGACATATTGTAAACTGCATTTTTCGTGAAATTTTTTTTAGATCAGTATATCAGGTCTTATGTGTCACTGGTGTTACTGTGCTGTGTTACTGTTACTGTACTGTTTTTTTTTTTCTTTCACATTAAATAAAACATAACAAAATCACATTACTTCCATCATCATCATTATTCTCCAACAACTACTACAACATCTGAAAAAAACAAATATTTCATAAAATCTTTTAATATTGATAAAATCTTTTAATATGGAAGGTAACACCAGTGACAAAAATGGTACATGTGGTCTTGAAATAATTGCACAAAAAAAGCAAAATAAACAAGCTGTCATTAATATGTATTCATAAAGTCAAATGGTAATCTAATAATGTGGTCTAAGTTTAAATGTTAGAAAAATGAATCAATTTTAAGACATTTTACCATACCAAAAGTGGAAGTGTCTGTAGAATGACCCTTTAATCTTCCAAAAGCATTTTAAACCACTACACGTGCTCTGCTGATTTTCATGTTGTAGACCTGCTGTTCTGCTGTCAGCGGTACAGTGTCAACAAATGGTTTTAAGAGCCAGTTCTACAAGGGATAGGCAGAGTCTCCTAGGATAGTAGCCAACATTCACCCCACCAATGTTGCTGGTGTAAGCTGGTATGTAGTTCCCCATAGTGTGGACAGTCTCAAAACCTGAACATCATGCAGGCTCTCAGGCAGTCCTGTGAAAACATTCCAGAAAAGTCCTTTACTCATCTACAACACCTTGAAGGGTGATGGACTGCCAGCCTTTAAGGTTAAAACAGTCAGCGATAGTCCTGTGGCGCTATGATGGGAATGTGTGATCCATCAATGACACCAATACACTGTGGGAGCCCCCACCTGTTGTAGGCAGCCATTTCTTGAAACTTCTGCTTATCTAGAAAACAAATTTGGCTCCCACTTTATATTAAGTGGCCTTACTATGTACTTACATTTTAATTAATCATTTGGTACAATGCACTTATTGTGTACATGCATGTTTTTACATTGTACTTATATTTTAAAAATACCTGCATGCAATTACATCTGTAATTAATTTCTGTAATTACATTTATAATTACACTGTTGTCCCATCCCTTACACCTAAACCCATCCTTAATCCTACCCATACCACCAACCCTGTCCCTAACCTTATCCGTATCCCACCTCAATAGCAGCAAAAGTCTATTGCAATACAATATGAACACAGTAAGTACACTGTACAAAATATGATAGATCTGAAATACACAAAATACTTTTTTTTTAATACGCAATATTGGCAGCTAAGTAAATTATATGCTTTGTGGTGATACAGCAAACCAAGTAATGTCGTCGTCTACGCTTTGCTGTACGAGTTCCCAGACTCTCTTGTATTTTTCTTTGTTGCCATCAGCCTCCTTTGAAACAAACTTTTTCATCTTGCAGGGAAAAACATCCACATGCCGAGAATCAGCTCTTTTGCTCTTGTTTCACGCGCTTACAATGACATCACGGCAGCAGAGGCAGCACAACTAGTCTATAATCCAAACCCACTAATTGCAGTGGAAAAGCGAGTTGAACCAAATCGTACCACACAGTGAAAAAGCACCACTTGTGTGTCGGAATATTTGAACCCAAACCAGTTATTGAGGTCCATTTACTAAGATTTTTTTTTAATATAAGACTATAGCCTATAGGGAAAAGCTTCAAATATTCAAGAGTCGTCATTTATCCATCCCTAATTTCAAGAACAACCTGGTTTGCTGATATAACAGAAAGCGCTTTGCTATAGTAGTTTTTTTTTTTTTTACCCATTGAAACTTTTCATCCCCTTCTAAACTGACATCAGACCCGTGATACAAGTTTACAGATTTCAGTTCACAAACTATATTTATGTAGTTTACATTTCAGTAGGGAAACTGCATTCCAGTTTGATAATTTAACATATTACAATTTTATCTGTACATACACTGAGATAAAATAAACTTAAAAATAAAAAAACGGCAGTCAGATTAGCATTTCCACACAGCAATAACTTTACTTGTAAAATAACCCATCTCTTGCATCCTGATTTACTGAGCCATTTCAATTTGCTATGTGAACACACAGCAACAAAACTGTTTGCATGTATTGCTTCCTCAGTTATGTTATGTTTTAGCTGCATTACACAAGTGCTCTAAATCTTCCATGTCATGAATGTATCTGAAAACACCAACTGATCATATTTTTCATTGCAAAAACTAACATAGGAGAATTATTGAGCATTATTTTAAATTACAAAATAATATAATAGTTAATAATAACAGAAATGTTGAGAAACAAACTTCTGATGTTTGTCAGTGCAGGCTTTTGATTGTGCCAATAGATTTCTACAAAAAAGAATGGCGTTACAGCTTTTGTTTTGACTGGGAAGTGCATTTTATATGCATAGATATAATCCGCAAGTATGTGTATAAGAAATCCATGTTTCACTTCAGGGTCCCAATCAGCCCTGAAAAATGTGAATTTCCTCTTCACTGAAGTCCAGCTGTCTGACCAATCTGTGAGAGAGTATCCATTGAGAAAAACAAATCAATACCTTAACCAAACAGTAAAAACATGCCATAACTCAAACAGTTTCAGATATATCAAATGTTTGCGTGTGCAAACCATTAAAAAATGACTCACTGCACTGCTAACTCTGTGAATTTGGCTGGGCCGCACACACACACTAAACACTTGGCTTTTTCTGGTCTCTCCAGGAAGTTCTGCAGCATACAAGCATCTATCCGCCCTCTTCTGCCTTTCCAAGAGTCTGTAGGCTCTGACAGAACGTACTCCACGTCAAACCTAAGAAACATACATGCTAGTTAGGATGCTGCCTAATGACAGCCTGAACGGAATCAACGTTTGAGATCACTGTACTGTCATTCAAAAATGTGACATTGCTGATAGAATGAACAGTCAGATATATAATGGGATAAATGATACCTTTCCTCTTTTGTACAAAGTTCATCCAGCTGAGAGCACCAAAGTATGTCCCGCTCCTGACGGTTAAAGAACATCAGCTTGGTTTTTCTGAAAAGATAAACATAAATTATTATTATTATTATTATTATTGTTATCATTTTGATAAGTCAACTAATCTTACAAGCATTTTACAGTAAAACAACCATTTTCTAAAAAAAAAAAAAAAAAAATCCTAATGAAAGAAAGAAAGCCCCAAGAATTAAAAGGCATCTATCAGTAATACAAATGTCCATGATAACTGTTTGGCATTGACAGCTGCATTTGCTTGTATGTGAGTCTTCAAAGTTTTGTTCATTCAGCAGATTACAAACAGCTGTTTTAAAACAAATCTTAATAATTGAACAATTAAAGTCTCAACCATACACAGGTAACCGTAGCGATGGCATCAAAGATGGCAATGTCCATAACATCGGGAAGCTTATCACAACTGACTGCACGTTATTAATCCAAATGAGGTATAAGTATCTTTTAAATAACCAACAATGGTTTTAAAGCTTTGTAAATGAGTATGAGTATTTTTCTATGAATAATGAATAAACTCGCACCTGATGAACCTTTGAATACACAGAATAAACTAAACCTCTAATGATTAACAGTGGACTTACTAACACACTTATACCATTCAGTGTGGCTTTAACATTATATAATTTGATAGACAACTAGCTCTTCAGATTTCATAGTGACTTTAATGTGATGAACTGCTACGTTTATGCTGCTAGGACACCAGGGTAACTGACTTTACTCATCGATTAAAACCACCTTGACACCAGCAAAAGTTCTTGCTACATTTGCTTTTCGGCTGGTGACGTAAATAGTGCATGTTATTGTTTTTTTTTTTTTCCTTTTTCACATTTGTACAGGGCAGACCTGATTGATGTGAGGTCTTGTAGAGCCAGCCGTATGAGACGAGCCATGGGTGTGAAGCCTGTGCCGGCTGCTAACATGTAGAGATGAGTGACATCATGCAGGATTCGCGTACTGAAGGACCCCTCAGGACCACCTACCGACAGAGAGGATCCTGGAACAGGCCAGAAAGATGACAGGAGTTAGAAAGTTTTGTTTGTGATCCAATGCAATTCCAGTGAAACTTACTATTTGTGTGTGTTTTTTTTTTTTTTGTACTATTAATTACTAAGTACTATTTATTTGTTTTTTTGTTCATTCTGTATGTGCAAAATAGGGTTGTGTATCATGAAATGAGAAAGCTTTTTAGCTATTATTCAATCCAAATTTGAACTGAGATACTAAACAGGTACTATCATTAGCATTTGAGTTTGAATAATAAAAAATAAAAAAGTTAAGAAAAGTGAACTAAAATTCAAAGAAATCCATTTAACTTTAATAAATGGTTTAACAAATCTTGCAAACAGGTTTATGGACAAGGAAGGGGTTCAAATTCCAGCTAATGAATTGCCCAACCATGGTGTAAAATCATGTTAAAAAAAAAAAAAAAAAGATATGAGAAGTTACTAACCAATAGGAAGGCTGGCGAGATGTGAGGTCAACAATCCATCAGGATACAGCTTTATCATAAGATTTAAGTCTGAGCCCATTTCAGCACTGGATTGTGAGGAAGGTATTAGCGACTGATCCACTGGTGTGTAGGGTTTCACAACATCTGTACCTGTGCACCAAACACACAGAACAAGCCTGCTGAACACTCCATAAAACCATCACCTTCCATCAGTTCTCATCAGATCAGCAGAGCATGTGCTGTGTGACAAAGTGTGGTATTACCCTGGAGAGATGTTTTGAGGTAGACGTGTCTCCCCACAGGAACTTGCATATGTGACCCTGGAGGAAGTTGTAAACACAAGACCTGCGTGTCGTGTGTGACGTCTGATTTCGAAACCAACACACATTCCCTGTAGAAGAGCTCTGTGATGAAACAAATGTTAATAAACTATTATAAATTATTAATTATTTATGTTTTACCAAGTTTCATTTATTAAATAAATAAATTAATGAATGCGGAAGTGAGGAGGGAGTAAGGTAAAGGAACAAAAAACTAACTAGTTATATATTAAAATATTTGTATGAGCCAAAATATGTGTTTAAAAATTATTTTACTTTGTCCTAGAACTGTACAAGGGTACTAAGATTTGTAATTTCAGAGTTTAATTGTGTAAGAAGAGGAAAGTAGATATGAACACCTTTCCAAAATGACTCCTTGTTTTAGCCACTGATGCATATTTGATTTGAAAAAAATTAATGTATAAGCACCATGGTAAAAACATCAACATACAAATTTGAAATTTGCTTTAGGAACAATTAGTAAATAATTTAAAACTAAATTAATTACATAGAGAACAAATAATAAAGGGCCCAACACTGAGCCTTGTGGTACCCCTTTACTTCATGTTATGTTACAAAACAATACAGCATCTCAAATGTGTTCCTCTATGCCTCTATCTTTTTGAAATGAAACTGCAAATTATCTGAAATTTAGATACTTTTCTGACAATTAGGATCATACATTTGTTACTCACCACGATCTTTACACTGAATAAATGTGTCATGGTGTTCTAGTGGTTGCCCCACTTTCATCCACTTGTCTTTCACAGATTTGTGCAGACACACCTGAACTTTTCCTACAGTGTGGGATGTCTGGACTATAAGCACAGGACAACAAGGAAACACTTATTTTGAATGAGACAAATAAATGATTGATTATTTAAAATAAGCATAAAGCTTAAATAATAGTACCATGTAAATGTCACAGTAAATTAAAATCAGTAGCAAGGTACTGTAATCTTCAATGAATCACAGTAATATTAGCTGACACTATCACTCCACCATGGTACGGCCACAGTACTTTTTGTACAGATAATTTTCAATATAATTCTAGATTCAACACAAAAAAGTCTAATTAAACATAC
This sequence comes from Cyprinus carpio, assembly GCF_018340385.1. Classification (NCBI taxonomy): domain Eukaryota; kingdom Metazoa; phylum Chordata; class Actinopteri; order Cypriniformes; family Cyprinidae; genus Cyprinus; species Cyprinus carpio. The sequence goes on along the minus strand of NW_024879345.1, from coordinate 1,905,803 downwards.
AACTCACCATCAACACGTCCTTGAACTTCACTAGATAGGCCTGAAAAGAAACAGTGTTATAAACTTGATATAGAGCAATACACAACAATGTTCATGCCATGTCAGTGGCTGAAGAAATGCAAAAAGACCCACGCCAGTAGAGAAGGTAAGACATCCCCCCTAAAAGCATCTCCACCCGAAGAGTATCTCCCTGAAGATCCACCACTGAACAGCCAGCACTGGGAATCTGGTGAGGGGAAAATAACAGCAGATTTGACTTCTTTTATATTTGAGAAAAGACAACCAGATAACCACTGCATTTTGAGAATGAGTTGACACCAACCTTTCGTTTGGTGTAAACAATGATATTGACAGTGCCATCTGTCTGGAACCAATCATATCTAAAGATGAAGAATAAATATACAGAGAATCAGCCAGAGTGACTATATATATAAATAAAATACGTTTAATATATATATATATATATATATATATATATAAATAAAATACGAATACTTTGAAGCGCTGTTACTAAACTCTCTCTGAGTAGTTAAAAAATAATAATAAAAAACCTCTGGTTCACAGGCTGAATCTACCTGGGATTAAATGTAACCTCAACATTACTAGCCAAGACCATTATTCATTTGACCACAACCAGCCCTAAATGCTGCATAAAATGCAGACCAGATGATACTGTACCAAGAATGGTTCACTCAGTATAATTTTTATCATAATCATGACATAATGAAAAAAACCTACCGAGGGCGATGATCTTTGGCAGGGAGAGGAGCAGATAAAGGCTCCTGTCTTGAAGGTGGAGGGACAGACAAACCTGGTATGAAGAGTACAAAACACATAATTACTCCTCATGAGTCAAATAAGTAATTAAGTAATACTCAGCATTTATAACTAGAAATCTGCATAGCTGAACTACGGCTCTGATGTCATACCGTTCATGAAACAAATAAACATCTAATCAGACATAACAACAAAAACTGAAACAACAACATCAAAAATCTTATTTCGGAACCTGAAAAAAAAGAAATATTCTTGTACAATAAAATAAAAACATTTTAACAAAAACAAATAAAACTATTGATTATTTCATACAAGAACTTGGCCAAAAGGCAGGATTTTTGTATGAGAATAATTATATATTTTCACAAAAATGAATGAATTTCACTGAATTATTTTCTACTATCAAAAGAGCTGACAGAACCTTGAAGAGCAGGACTGGGCTTCACTGCCATCCTCCCCACCAGACACTCCTTCAGCATGGACTCATAATTCACCCACCGATGGACTTAGGCAGACAAACATCAGCAATAATTACAAATCATTTGCAAGCTAATAGTTTATAGTTAATTCATAGTTTATAAAGAGAAGTCTAAAGAGAAGAGAATATTTTCACATAAATGTGAATCAATTCACTTTACATAAACATTTCTTTAAATTTATTTAGTATTAATTAATAACTTTTAATGTTCTCATTAACTATTAACAACTCTGGTTTAAAAATCAGACTAGCCTCATTGTTTATATGCAGATACACATATGAAATATTTACATGTAAAAAAAAATTGATGCATAGTGAAATGTAAAGCACAGCTGTTCAACATACAATTGAGTCAACTTTTTATTTATTATTTTATTGTTCACAAATTCAGCAGAATCAACAGATTAATTCCATGAATTCAACATTCATATTAAATAAATACTTGCAGACATCTGCACATCTATAAAGTAGTAAGTAAATGTACATATAGTAGAACCACACTTAAAATACATACAAATACACATGAGATCATGTTGTTAAAAAAAAACGACAACAAAAACCTACTGTAACTCTTAACATATGAGCTAATTAAAAAGTGTGGGGGGGGGTGCAAAGTCTATTTATAAACTATGAATTAACTAGTTTATTATTTTACACACATTATTTAGAAGTAATTGTAACTGTATTCTTTATATGAAGTGTTACACAAAAATCATTTGAGAGCAAAATATGGACATAAAATATGGTTTTCTGAAAGCCCTGTTTTCAAACGCTCTGCCCAGAGAGCATTTACCTGGTCAAACAGCTCAGTGCTATCAATCCCAGCAGCCCTCATCAGCTCCTCCTCCCCACCAGGGTGGAAATCCATGTAGGCACTCACATTATAGACCATACCTAGAGAAAGCACACAAACATCTGATCTGACACAGCTCTAACATCTTTTATCTCTTGTCTGGACACAAACCGAACTGAAAGAGGTCACTTATGCTCACCAAGGCTGCATTTATTTCATGAAAAATAGTGTTAAAAATATTATTACGATTTAAAAATATCGGTTTCCAGTTTTAATATATTTTAAATGTATTTTTTATTTATCTGTTAGCATAAGTGAATTTTCAGCATCATTAATCCAGTCTTAAGTGTCACAAGATCCTTCAGAAACCGTTCTAATATGCTGATTGGCTGCTCAATAAACATTTCTATTATCAGTGTTAAAAACAGTTGTTCTGCTTCATATCTTTGTGGATACCACGATTTTTAAGGACAGCGGTTTATTATTTATTTATTAACTTCAACTTGACATCACAAAATAAATTACTTTATCATTACATCAAATAAATTAAATGTTCTTGATTTTATTAAATTTTTTTTTTTTTTTTTTTTTTTTTTTAAAAGTCCTATCGAATCCAAACTTGAGTGAGATACATTCCCAAAAGCTTCCTTAAATTCACCTCAGCATGCAGAAAGCTTTACTGAGATGAGTTGTGCTCATGATGTGTATTTTGATGTTATACCTCTAATGCAGGTCCAGCAGTCGTTTCTGGTGTTGTGTTTCTTCAGCTCCTCTTCTGTCACCTCAATCAGTCGACCTCTCAGTCCGGTCAGATCGCGTCCACTCTTGGTCAGTCGGATCCAGTCCAGGAGACTGTGACCCGGCTTTAGCGCCACCTGTACTCGTTAAACACAGCAGTAAACATCCAGCGCTGTACACACAAGGACATCTGAATGGTAAATACAGAGCCGTCTCGTTTTTCTATGCATTTAAACCACGCATTACATTATTTCTATGACAATACTGTAGTTCAGGAGACCAACCTTATTTCTGGACTGACCGGCTGGTGCGACTCTCTGCTGGGATCCAGCTGCCGGAAAAGACTGAGATGGCACATTTAACATCTCTGGTGCTTTAAAACAAATCCAGTTCCCGAGAAAATCTGCCCACACACACTAGATATCACCGATTTGATGAAAATACACTGAATGTCACTGATCAGAGGAGTTTACACTGATGAGGAAGTGCTATGGGAGTGTTGTGAAATGCGACTTCCTCATTTTGGCAGGTGGGTTTATTCTTCTGGAGCTGTCCGACGTGACGACATGATCCAGTTCAGCTGCTCTAAAAACACAGAAACACGGAGAAACGTAACGACCACCAGCGATTATACTGCTGTGATTCACAACAGAACCGAGAGCAGCACTTTCCCATTCAAAAGACCGACGCCGAAATATGACGTCTGGGCGTCCTCTGGCGAGCACTGCGATTTCAAAATAAAAGACATGGCTCAAAATGTAATTGATCTATCAATATTAACATTAGTTTTCAAAAGCAGGAAGTGATTGCATGAGCGTATTATTTACTTTAATGTTTTTCCAACTTGACATATTTTATTGAAAGTGCAATAATTGGCTATCCTACAACTGCTACTAATGTCTCAACATCCAGAATATTTCTTAAATCTGTTAGTAATTGTGTATTTAAAAACTCACCAGACACAACACTGAAGATGACAGAAAAGACAGCTGAAATGCTCCCTCTGTTTGCAGATCTACAATCTTTCTCATCTTCTTCCTCAAAGTCCTCATCATCTTCCTTTAACATTCCAGTGATAATACTTTTGCGATCAGTGGTTTTAAAATATATTACACATAACTATCGATCAGATTAAATGAATGCATTGCTCTATGGCATTTTGAAGAAAGGGTGCATCTTCTTCTTTGATTCTTCTTCTTCTTCTTTGATAAGAAGGGGTGCATGCCGATCGGCATGACTTTTATTAATAGCCAATAGGATTTTATAGTAAGAGTTAGTTTTAAAATAAAAGTCTCAAACTTAAAGAAAGAATCCGTTTAAAAATGTGAACAAAAACAATTTTGTACCACAAGAAAACGATAACATCATCTAATGTCTTTCCACCTTTCCTCAAACACTCATCCTTTAAATTAATGCCTAGTAACGCACATATAATGCTATTTCAATTTGTCCTTTCTCTTTGCAGTGTTACAAGCTCTTGATGCATAAAAAAGATCTTTAAAGTTGCAAAGACTAAAGTCTCAAACCCAAAGAGATATTCTTTATAAAAGTTGAGTCAATGGCATTATATAAACTCACAGAAATGTGATTATTTTCCTAAAAATCTTTGTTTTGTGTTTACCTGAAGAAAGAAAGTCAAATTGGGCATGGCGGTGAGTAACTGATTTAAGAATTTTTATTTTGGGGTGGACTGTCCCTGGCTATCTTTCATGGGTCATAAAATAGTACCAGCAAAGTATCAAAAATTAAAAAAAAAAAAACAAACTAAAATAAACAATACAGAAAAAAAAAAAAAAAAAAAAAAAATGCAACTAAAATCTACACTGCAGCAAAGTTTCAGGGAACTGAGGTTACACTTTGATGCACTGCAGTTCTCCGTGGCATCCCTGTCCTTCATGGGGACAACCCCTCAGAATATTTCAAGGTCTGCTTTGTAAGTATAGTTGTAAAAAAAATATAATGAATATTTAAATCCTTCATCTAAACTGCATGAGACTTTGTGACTTTTCTGGCACTTGCTATACTGTACATCATAATTCAGTACAATAAAACTGCTATAATTTGTTATAAAACTAATTTTATAATCCATAAGATAAACGTAAAAATAATTATGGCTAATGAGCTAATGAGTTTGTGTTTAAAAAATGCTAATTAAATTTAAAAAATATAGTTGAGAGGTTGAATGTTAAATGGATGTCTGGATGTGATTAGTAATGGGCAATATACACAATATTAGGAATGTTAAGTAATAAGTGTTACGTTCCTGCACTATTCCATTTTGGGCAAACTAAGAAGATGTTTGTCTGAAAACACTTCTTGTTTAGGTTTGTATTTTGTGTGCCTTGTATGTAAGATTAATGTCTTTTGTCAGTTAGGTGCCTGTTTAAGTGATTAACTGCACTATTGTGGTTATTTTCAGAGATGTAACATATCCGATACACTTGTGTGACCTGTGCTACAAAACTTTCAACCTCTGTGTAGCACCAATACTATTTTCAAAAAAAGTTAATGTACAGCCCTGCCTAATGTCTACATGTTGTGATTTAATAATATACATATAATAGAGGGAGCCATTGTAGTGAATCATGTCAGGGACTCTCATATGCACTCCATCTTGATTACCCAAAGTGCATGAAGAACACATTCAACTTCATGCAAGTGATGCTTGATCTAGTAAACGGTTGAGATCATCTAAAACATAATAATTTGAAGAACCAATTATTTGCCTGAATCAGCACATCTCAGATTAAACGGTTGAGATCATCTGACCTGCAGTTCACGTGACCACTACTGAGATGACATCATTCACAACATGATGTCATAAGAAAAAACATGCTAGTTCAGTTCCACTTTTTGATGGACTCAGTTCTGTTTATTCAGTATTCATATTTGTTTAATGGACTAAGCACATTTCAATTCTGATTTTTGTTATTTTCGTTGCTTGACATGTATGTTAATGGATCACTACATCCTTGTATTAATGTTATATTGTGGAGTATTAATCAGCATGGTTTGCTCACAAGCATATATAATTTTGTTAATATTAATAAATGATAATGATTATTATATACTGTTGCCTAAGTAGACTTTACTGGCACCATTCCTCAGATCACAGATTCAGTTAAGTTTACAAAAGTAAAACGTGACTTGATGTAAGTACATAACAATTTTAATGTATTAGTAAATAAGACTCAGATGACATTTAATACAATAAACGTACGATAATTAAATTAAGGCAACAAGTTTGCATAATTTAGTTAAGTATACTTAACAAATTAACTTTTTACAATGTTTGCGTAATTGTATTATCTGTAAAGTCTGTGAAAATCTGTCATTCCTTTGTGGCTTTAAGCCACACAGCAATCCTTGTTATTTCTGTTGGTTCTAATGAATTTACGATCATTCACACTGATAAAAACAAGACAGTTTCTGTGTGGTTGTCACTGCATGTTAATGTGAACTTTCCTGTTTTCCGCAGAAGGTGTTGTTTTGTCTAAAGACAAAAGGCATCTGTTTTTGTAGTTCTGTATACGCCTGATCACACTGAAATGAATATTTCCACACGTGGTGTGGAAAGGTGTTGCCATCTTGCCTGATGTCCATTACATTAACTCATTACGCTATACACTGCTGTACTTTCCCCACTAAGATCATTACTGTAATTAATTTTTACATAAAACTGCAGACTGATAAAGCCATTAAGCAGCACTTGAGTGTGATCATAGCCCAAGAACTTAACACACTTACTGTATCATGCATGTCCTTACTCGGAGATATATTTACTAAATGCCATTGTCTTCAAACAGAGGACTATAACCTGTTTGATGAGGGCTGTCGAACACAATGAATCCAAACAAACAGAAAAACTCAAAGCTCTATGTAGGACAGATAAACCACTTCTGAAGAAGAGAAACCGGGAATCTACTGTAAGTACTATCTGGGATCTGACAGATAATGAATAAAAAAATAAATAAAATAAAAATAAAAACATTAAATTAATATACTAGTTTCTCTCTGTCGCTGACCAAGCCATTAACATTTCATACCATATATAAACACTTATGTAACCAATGACTGACATGCTTGTATTACTGAGAAATATATATATATAAGCCGAAACTGGTAAAACCAGTATGTCATATCCACTTTTGTGGTTTGTATCATAGGAGGAACGCTCACAACAATCAGCTGCTGAACATGCATGACACTTTTCATTTCTAACACAAATGAATCAACAAGAAAATGCTTATTCTTTTGTATCTGTTGTTATGTTTGAAAGCTGTCAATGCAGGTAAGTCTTTTTTATTGATACTCTTTACTGTGTTTACTGCTACTGCAGCACATGTGACATGTTTAGTGAAACAAGGACCTTTCTAAAAGCAGAACATGTTAAATAGTGTTCAATGTATAACCAAGTTATATTAAAGTAATAGAAGACACATTATAAGTAGATGTTTAAAATAGCCTACTTCAGTACATTATACAGAGGTGGAGACAGGCCATTGGTAGAAAAATGATTGAATTAAATTGTAATAATCAATATAGTAGCTATAAAAACTACATTTTTTCTACAAAAACATTTTCATGCAAGTCTATAAATAGATGTTTGCAACTCTGTTTTGATGTATATTAACAATGCAATAGTGATGTAGAGTGTAAATTATTGTATTTACTAAAAATATTAAATGGATGCCACTATTGGCACAATAAAGCCCTTCATACACCTATACCTCTAACCCTGATGTACTTCATTATTAAACAGTCATTATTATATAATTATTGTAACATTATTTCCACTTTTCGAATATTTTCTACATTGAAAGTAAATGCCTTTCTGATCTGATATGCGATGGGGGAAAAAGTAGAAGAGCGAGTCCAGCAAAAGGTGGACTTGAACTCAGGTCAATCACGTCAAAATGCTACTTTTTCACGTCAAAATGCTACTTTTACGTGCTACTTTTACTCTGTTTTGATGTATATTAACAATGCAATAGTGATGTAGAGTGTAAATTATTGTATTTACTAAAAATATTAAATGGATGCCACTATTGGCACAATAAAGCCCTTCATACACCTATACCTCTAACCCTGATGTACTTCATTATTAAACAGTCATTATTATATAATTATTGTAACATTATTTCCACTTTTAGAATATTTTCTTCATTCAAAGTAAATGCCTTTCTGATCTCATATGCGATGGGGGGAAAAGTAGAAGAGCGAGTCCAGCAAAAGGTGGACTTGAACTCAGGTCAATCACGTCAAAATGCTACTTTTTCACGTCAAAATGCTACTTTTACGTGCTACTTTTACTCTGTTTTGATGTATATTAACAATGCAATAGTGATGTAGAGTGTAAATTATTGTATTTACTAAAAATATTAAATGGATGCCACTATTGGCACAATAAAGCCCTTCATACACCTATACCTCTAACCCTGATGTACTTCATTATTAAACAGTCATTATTATATAATTATTGTAACATTATTTCCACTTTTCAAATATTTTCTACATTGAAAGTAAATGCCTTTCTGATCTGATATGCGATGGGGGGAAAAGTAGAAGAGCGAGTCCAGCAAAAGGTGCTACTTTTACGTGCCTTACTTGCTACGCCACGGATGCGTGAAATTTTTTATTTTTATGTGGCCCAACCAGACATTGGTGAGCATAATTAGTGTAAATAGCCTACAGTATATGTCAAAAAGGCTGGTTATTTACACTTAATGTAAACACTCTGGTATTGAAATGGCACCGTAATACTAATGAATAGCCATCACCTTCAGCTCAACCTTACTAAGACTGAACTGCTGGTGGTTCCAGCTAACCCATCGTTTCATCACAACTTCTCTATACAGCTGGGTTCGTCAACCATAACTCCTTCCAGGACAGTCAGAAACCTAGGAGTTGTGATGGATCATCAGTTAAGCTTCACAGACCATATTGCTACAACAACCCGGTCCTGCAGATTTGCATATAACAACATTAGGAAGATTAGACCCTTCCTGTCAGAGCAAGCCACCCAACTTCTTGTCCAAGTTTTGTTCTCTCCTGACTGGACTATTGTAATGCTCTCCTGGTGGGCCTTCCTGCATGTACTATCAAGCCTCTGCAACTGATCCAGAATGCAGCAGCGAGGGTTGTCTTCAATGAGCCCAACGCCTGCCCATGTTACTCCTCTCCTCATCAGGTTACACTGGCTACCAGTAGCCGCTCGCATCAAATTCAAGGTACTGATGCTTGCCTACAAGACGACCACTGGCACGGCACCAACTTACCTAAACTCACTAGTTCAATCTTATGCACCCTCCAGAAGTTTGCGCTCTGCAAGTGAACGACGCCTTGTGGTGCCATCCCAAAGAGGTTCAAAATCACTCTCACGGACCTTTTCGAACAGGTGAGTCTTTACTCATTTTCAAAAAAACATCTAAAGACTCATCTTTTTCGCCTGCACTTAACCAACTAATACTAGTACTTACCTTTTCTTTTCTTGTCTATCATATTCTTAAAAAAAAAAAAAAAAAAAAAAAAAAAACCTTTACTGTACTAGACTAACTGAGACTTGTCATAGCACTTGTATACCTTTGTTGTTCTCTTGTTGATCTGATTGCTTCTATTGTTCTCATTTGTAAGTCGCTTTGGATAAAAGCGTCTGCTAAATGATTAAATGTAAATGTAATGTAATATGGGGTGATACAAATATACTGTCCCATAGAAACTTCAAGGGCTTGTGAAAACATATTGGATATCAAAATTAGACCCTGCATTAAATCCCTCGGCAATATATTGGTGTGTATAAGACAATTTCCATTGTGTTGTGCCAGTTTCGCTTTGTTGTGGCTTGTGTCCGATGTGTTGTGGCGATTTCGGTGTGTTGTGCACTACTGGGCCACCGTAGTCCTCCCTTCGTCAGCTGTACTGCCCATGATTGTATCTATGGGCTGTACACTGCTCTCCAGTCCATGAGTCTACTCCAGAGCCTGCTCCAGTCCCATGAACCCACTCCAGAGCCTGCTCAAGCCCTAGAGCTCAGTACTGTGTTGGCACCAAACTGTGAGTGTTCTGCCTGTCATGTTTTGACCACAGTGGTCACATGTGAACCCTCTGCCAGTCCTGTCAAGGCTAAAGAGGCCATCTCTGAACTCACAGTCTGCCATCGTGGCCAAGGAGGCCATCCCTGATCTCTCTGCCTGTCCTGCCACGTCCAAGGAGGTCATTACTGAACCCATTGCCTGTCCTGTCATGGCCATGGAGGCCATCTCTAAGCATTCTGCCTGTCATGTTATTCTGCACTTGGATTCTCACTGCACTGCCTCTAGTGGAATGTATTACAGTTTACACCTACCAATGTCTTTATATAGTGCACGCGCACACACACACACACACACACACACACACATATATATATATATATATATATATATTTCATAGAGAGAGAGTGTCTTATTAGATCTTATTATCTTTCAACATTTTACACATTATCACAGTTTATTCACTATAGTTTAGAAAATGGTAATAAAATATGAAAAGTTAAACTGTGTCATTACAAATTAATCTTGATAATGTCAATAACACTTGAGGAAAACATGGTCAGTTCAAAGTGTCTGAATAATTTTTGGTCCCAATTATTATTATTATTTTTTAATTATTTATTTATCAATTTTACTGGTAGTCCACTGTATGAGGAATGTTTGGGTATAATATGTCACAGTTTACTAAACATAGAGGTTTGGTATAGTGATTCTTACAGTACATATGGAAACAAGATGAGTCTGATGGTGGAAGATGTCTTCCAGTGTTGTGTTGGGCCACATCACATATTTTATTGTTCATATATAAATCGTTTAGAAATGCTTTTTAGTGAAAAAATAAATAAATATATATATATATAAAAAATCTGTTCTTTTCACCAGGAAGTGCTCTTCTTTACATCTTTACTTTACTGCCTAATAAATCAAACTATTGTTCTATAAATTGAAATAATCCTTACTTAATTTCTACTCTTACTTTCTTACTCATATGACACTGCAGTTAATATATGCCTGTCCTTGTGTACCCACAGGCTCTCACTTACTGATGTATTTTGCAACATATATAATTGGACAGACACCTTTTCCAGAATTCACAGTTGTGGGAATGGTTGATGATGTGCAAGTAAGGTACTATGACTCAGTTACACAGAAAGCTGTAAGTCACTCTCAGAATGATTCCAAACACTATGATGAAGAGCAAAATGATGACGTTGTTATATTTCGTGATATGTACTACGACTTGAAAGATCGAGCATATTATCTGAAGGACAATCTAAATCTCTCTGATGGTGAGTTCCCTGTCTATATACTCAAATTATATTGTTTGGATATTTATTTGAAGGCTTGGGAAAGAAAGAAAAAAGAATACAGTATAAACAAAAACTGGGCAATGAAACTCAAACAATGGTCGATATAGTGTTGGAGGATACACACTTGTATATGCTTGGACTAGTGGCCAAACTTCACTAATTTAATATTCCATCAGTAAGAGCAGAGTGTAAAGGTTAGCACTGCTGTACATAAAATATTGCAATCCACACAGCTTATTAGAATTAAAAGAGAGATAAAAAACAAGAGAAAGAAAAAAAAATGTTGGTGAGTGTCTTGCTGGTGTATCTGTGACCAGGACAGCAAGTCTCTGGTGTATTGCAAGCCATGGTATCCAGGGTAATGTCGGCCTACCACCATGAAGTATTTACCACATCCAGCAGGAGTAACTGTTAATGTAAGAGATTGTCTGAAAGGGACATAAATCCACAGCTGCCCCACTCACTGCAGAATTAAATGCGCACCTTGACTCTCCTTTTTCCACCATAACTGATCATCAGGAGCTCCACAGGTTCAATATTCATGCTTGGGCTACTATAGCCAAACCTTTGGCCAACTCATGCTAATACCAAACACTAGTTTTTAAATCAGGGTATTGTAAATGTACTCTTCTCGGATGTTCTTGGATGTGGGAAAGACATGTGAAGTGAAGTTGGACTCATCAGAGAGAGTTAGGCAACATCCACATGAAACCAGAGCTTTCCCTGTTCAATCTTTTTTTCCCCTTGTTCTAAAAAAAAAATAAAATAAATCATATTCATTCAACACAGCGTCATCTCAAGAAATACTTGGATACAGAAATGTAGTATACATGCCAGACCAGTATGCAGCGCTGTCACAGAGATACACTAAAAATGGGAATAAGAATTGGACCATGCACATAAACCTTGCTGCTGTATACAAACATTTCTGCTTTAGTAATTTCTGATTTTGCTTTAGTAAAGCTAATAGGCTCAGTAGTTTCTGCAGCATGAACACCGGCATATAGTCCGCCACTGTTGTTACTTGACGTAGCGGTGTCTGACTAGGGACGAGACATGGGGTGATGACATCATGGTTTCACACACAAAGATGTAAGAGTGTCGTTTTCAGATTTATCCACTCTGAGACCTGGTTTAAAAAAAAAAAAAACAGTGGTTTCAGGCTCCCAAAACGGCGGATTTAGTCTGGATGAAATGCTGATACGTTACAAAATATTTATGTATACAGCTTAACACGTCTCCTTGTGAATGGGCTCTTGAGAGTGTGGAGAAGCCTCAACGAGACTTACCACCTGAACCTTCCCCAGAATGAAGCACAGGAGTGGATCATTAATTGTTTGGGCTGCAATATCATGGCATCCCCTACTGTGCTAGATGAGCGCATCCATGCCAAGGACTTGCCTACTGAACTATTCTGCAGGGAGAACCATGTGTACCCAATGGTATAAAGACTGTATGTACCTTGAAGGTGGTGCCACACTTATGCAAGAGAAATAGCTGAAAATCCCTCTGGCCATGGTGCAGGACTTGTATCAGTCATTCCAAATTCCAACTGATTCTCTACTGGCCTGTATAGTGTTTCAGTTTCATTATCCAACCCCTGTATGTATGTTAGGCATGAATGAACATGTGTAACATCAGTATGCTAAGTAAATTTATAAATGTATTAATCATTTTATAAACTTAACGTTTAGTCATTTATGCAATGGTAAAAACAATTCACAGACCCATAGTGAATAGCGATTTGATCAATCTTTTGTTCAGTTTGATCAGTCTTTTCAGTTGATTTTTTTTAGTGTTGCAGTATTTGCTTTTTTGTATATTACTGCATTATTGATGTAGACAAAATTACATGATACAAAAATGTTGCACAGTATCACACCTAATTGTACCCCACATTCTGATTTTACCACTTAGTGGAAATTTTGCTGTGTAAGGAAATATGTTCTTACATAATTGCTTACATAATAGGACCACAAAAGTAACTAAATAAACTTTCTTTCTCTCCATTTGAAGGTGTACATGTACATCAGAGGCTTGCTGGATGTGAATTGTTGGAAAATGACAAACCGGGTCTAGTTTACACATGGGATGCATTCAATGGTCAAATGAAAGAGTGGGGTACCTTTGACGCAGAGACAAAAAAATTACAGATTAACTTGTCATTAATACGTGGATGGGACCAGCACAGAAGTATTTATGTAAATTTTCTGTATGAAAACATTTATCTTCCTATTTGCCTGAAGATATTGAGGAGGAACTTGAACATGAAGAAAAGCAGCATTCTGCAAAAAGGTACAGAGAACTTGTCTGATTAAGTACAGTACAAGAAGTGCATTACATTACAGTACATTGTTTTTAGAGTAAGCCATAAAATCACATGACGGGGGCAAGGTTTCCCTGTCCCAGTGATTGGCCGATTCCCCTCTCAAGGTGATACTGCCTACCACATTTGGTCCACAAAAAAAAAATTCACTGAAAAACCGTGACTCTCTTCTCGCTTCTTAATCTTCTGCTGAAGATTAAGAGCATGAAAAATATAAGTTGCAAAGGGAAGAATACCAATAGAAAAATACTTGTCCATGAAAGAGGACATTTAAAAGAAATCTACATTGCAACTTAGAACATCAAAGTGAAAGATTTAACACCAACATGTACAAAAAAATATAAATAAATAAAAACATAAAGAAACTGAATCACTGAGTTGGACAAAGTATCACCCCCCTCCTAAATATAACTTGTAAACTCAGTCAGGCTAATCATCTTCTCATTGGCACAAAAAGCCATTTGACTTTCACCTGTGATCAGCTGTGGTCATTTTGATGAGCTCAGCATGAAAGGAGCTTTCCTGGAGCATTTCAGTCCTTGGTACAGCAACTGAATCAAACAGTCAACTATGGGTGGCAAAACACAGTCAAAAGATCTCCAGAATAAAGTTGTAGACAGGCACAAGTCAGGAGATGGATAAAAAAAAAAAAAAAAAATGCCAAACTCTATCAATGCCTAGAAGCATTGCTCCAACGTCGCTTCAAACTGGATGAAAGAGCTGGGAGAAAACTGGTCAGAGAGTCGACCAAGGGGCCTACTGCAAATCTAAAGCAATTGCAGGAATTTATGACAAAGACTGGTCATTGTGTGCATGTGACAACGATATCACAAATTCTCCACAAATGTGGCTTGCATGAGAGGGTTGCAAGAAAAAAGCCACTCCTCAAGAAAGGCCACAGATGAGCAGATGAGACTAAAATTGATTTATATGGCCTCAAACACTGAACAATAAGTCTGGCAGAAATCCAATACAGCTCAGCATCCAAATAACAGCATTCTTCCAGTAAAGCATGGAGGTGGTGATATCCTGTTCTGGGCTGTTTCTCTGCAGGAGCAATGGGAGCACTTGTCAGGATAGAAGGAAAAATGAATGGGGCCAAATACCGTCAAATTCTTGAGGAAAATCTGCTGCCTTCTGCCAGAAAGTTATCAATGGGAAGAAGGTTTAAATAACAACATGACAATGACCAAAACTCACAGCAAAACTGAGCACACTGTGGTTAAAGCAGAAAAAGGTGAATGGCCTAGTCAGAGCCCAGACTGTGGAATGACTTGAAGACTGCAGTCCACAAACACTCACCATCAAATTGAACTGAACTGAAGTGGGCAAATATTGCAAAGTCTAGATGTGAAAAGTTAGTAGAGACAAATCCCAACAGACCAAAGCCTGTAAAGTAAAAGGTGGTTCACCAAAATACAGTACTAACACAAGGGGGTGATCCTTTTTCCAACTCAGTCTATTTTTTATTTTTTTTCGTCTGACATGTTGGGGTTATATCTTTGAATTGGATGTTATAAGTTGAACTGAGTAAATAGAGCTGGATAAACCAAAAACTGTGTCCGTCTTCATTTCTGGCAGCATAGCAACAAAATATGATTTTTTTTAAAAGGGGGTGATTCTTTTCTATACCCTCTGTATATAGATACAGTACACAGAAAATCAAACTAGAAAACTTTTTAAAGGTGTAATGAACTGAGGAAACAAACTTCCCTTGATTTTTGACATATAACAGGTAGGGGTGTGACGAGATACGACTGGTCTTGTGAGAACATAGTGATATCCTCGCGCTATTGGTATATGTCAGACATTTCAGACATATTTGGCATTACACTGGCTCGTTCACCAGTAGTGATATGTAAGATGTTTTATGTTCACCTGTGAATACAATATGCTTAACGTTACCTGCTGTTAACCAGATGCTCCAGTGTTTAAATAATCTGAATGATCGGGCTAGTGCTGCTTCCTCAAGAAAGTTTATCGTTCTCACATGTTTTAAGCCATGTCAGTTTAAACATTAAAGTGTTATAAGTCATTCAAGCATGACACATCGTGAAAGAGATTTTAGTGTGGTACTCGCACGCTGTGATAGACCCTTTCTGTTCACATGCACAAATTTTTTTTACATTTGTCTTCCTCAATTTCAAAACAAGTGTGCATTCAAAAAGTAAAGACATGCTTATATTAATTAACTGGCACTGTATATACAGTGCCACTTGAAAGTTTGGGAACCCCTTGCAGAGTCTGTGAAAATGTGAGTAATTTTAACAAAATAAGAAAGATCATACAAAATGCATGTTATTTTTTTAGTTAGTACTGTCCTGGGTAAGATATTTTACATAAAATATGTTTACATCTAGTCCACAAGACAACAAAAAAAAAAATAAAATTCAAAAGTTTCTCAATACTGTGTGTGGTTACCTGGATGATCCACAACTGTTTTTTGTTTTGTGATGGTTGTTCATGAGTCCCTTGTTTGTTCTGAACCGTTAAACTGAGCACTGTTCTTCAGAAAAAGCACGTCCTGCAGGTTTTCACCCCGTGGCTTTTAATGCATCGTGTTTCCTTCTGGAGCATCAGTGAATGTTTGAACCTTTTTTAATAGTTGTGTTTGAGTCCCTCAATTGTCCTCAGTGTCAAAAGATGGATCTCAAAATTATACAGTCACTGCTGGAAAGGGTTCAAATATTTGATATATTGATATATGCTGAGTATTTATAAGTTTTTAACCCAAACAACTGTTATTTTCAGAGTACGACACAGCAGAGTTTTTAATATACTGTAAGTTTATTTTAATAAGCAACACTGTAAGCCAATCACAGCACTATAAAAAAAAAAAAAAGTTAAAAAAAAGAAAAAAAAAAACCCAATTACTAAATAATAATCTTTATTAATAATAATAATAATAATATAAGAGAAAATGAACCTCAGAGAACATTATAAAAAATAATAAAATAAATAAAATAAAAAAAGCAGTTCATGACCCCATTAAAGGTTTATCTATTGATTCTGGAGCTTATTTCTTTATTACATATCATTTGTATATATTTATATTAATTTAAACAAAACATTGGGGAGTGACTTTAATGCATTAGGGATGTGTCACTTTGCTCAAAGCTGATTAAAATGTCTTACTCAGAACATAACCTAGGTTATCAGTGGACCATAAGTTACTATAGCAACAAACACCAATAAAAGCCACTGTCATGGTGCTTAAAACCAAGTTTTGGTACAAACTAAACTGAAATTTGCCTGGCTAGCCAGTAGGGTTGTGACAGTGAGGAAATTTTCCCAGCATTTTCCTAATCGACAACACCAGTAATACCGGTATCACTGGAGGTGGGGTTTGTTGGGGTTTTACCTCTTTCTAAACTTTCTTTCACTTTAAAATGGCTTGTAAATGCCTGTGCACATTTTACTTTCACTTTTAAATTAGCTGCAATTCGGCGTCAGTTGGTTGAATGAAAAACAACAAAACTTTTGTTAACAAACCAAATAAAAATACACCATGCTATAGGCCTGATATAAAATAAATAACTTACACAAACTGAAAATCAGCAAACACTGTGGAACCAAATAAATAAAAAAAAAAAAAAAAAAAACTTCCAAATCATCTTAAAAAAAACAGCAAAAGTCAACGGCCTTTTTAAAATCCAAAATATTGCTAAACAGTTAGGTACTTTTGCATATTTGTTTTGAAAGCAAATCTTCCACCATAATCTTGTCCTCAGGGAACCAATGTTACATATGTAACCTTTTTATATTACATTGTTTCCACTGAGCAGTACGGTTCAGTACGGTACGCAATTATGTCCGTTTCTATTGTCAGAAGTTGTGAATGGCACCAAAATAGCAAACCATACCGTACCACTTTTTTTGGGATCCTTCCGTTGGGGTACCCAGCACAGTAGTCCGGTACCTCAAGGTAGTCCGGTACCTAAAGGGTGCAGCTAGTCTCACTGCAGAATGCTGACTGGTTGACAGAGAATCATCACTTGCGCGTGCTACAAGGGGAATGACAACACAATGGGGGACTGAAGCTTTTTCTTCATTCATTCCGCCATGCTGCTCATGCATGTTGGGCTTGTTTACATCAGATGCAGAAGAGGGAAGCATGCCGGCGCGCAGGTTAAGCTCAACAGCTGGCTGAACAAATAACCCAGACTCTCTTTTAATCATTGTTGAAGATTTAAAAAAAGAACATGTTTCCCGTGAACTGTCAAAATACAGACAGAAAGTTACATGTCCCACCAGAGACAGTAATATATTGGATCACTGTTACACCACAGTAAAGGATGCATATCACTCTGTCCCACAGGCAGTTTTGGGGCTCTCTCATCACAGTCTAGTTCATCTTATACCAACCTACAGGCAGAAACTGAAATTAGCTAACCCTTTATTAAAGACTGTAAAATGCCTGCTTAATCTGCACAAGCAGTCGTGGCTTTATGGACAGAGAATCGGATTGTAACCCGAAGGTTGCGGGTTCCCGAAGGTTTAGCTGGAATTGTCGGTGGGGGGAGTGAATAACCAGTGCTCTCTTCCACCTTCAATATCACGACTGAGGTGAGACCCTTGAGCAAGGCACCGAATCCCCAACTGCCTCCTAGGCACTGCAGCAATATGGCTGCCCAGTATGGTGTGTGTTCACAGTGTGTGTGTGCATTTGAATGAGTTAAATGCAGAGCACAAATTCAGACGTCACTTCACTTCACTGATTGGAGTGTTTTTGAAGGTGCAGCCACCAAACTGAATGAGCTCACAGATACTGTAACTTCATATACCAGTTTCTGTGAAGATATGTGCATTTTTTCCAGGATATTCCTATCATTCAATAATGATAAACCATGGTTTATTGGGAAATGCAAACAGATGCATAAGTGGGGATTTTTATATATATATTTTTTTAAACCAAGCCAGAAACAAACAAACAAAGGAGATCAGTGTGACTAAAAAAGCTACTCCGAAAAGCTGAAAAAAAAAACCTTTACAACCAACAACCAGGAGTTAGTATGGACATTATGGACTGAGAAACATCACCAAGTACAAGACACAACCCCCGCAGTCTGTGGAGAATCAACAACTGGCTGAAATCTGAATGTGTTTTAGTGCTGGTTTGAAAAGCCCAGTCTCACACCCGCTCTGATCTGCACTTCACACAATCTTGCATCTTGAACACCACTTTTTCTATTATGTTAGAAACAAACTCAATATACAAACTAGTGGATAATTTCCTGGATCCTCTCTGCTTTCCTTTAAAAAAAAAAAAATAAAAATGTAATAATTTTTTGATATCTTCATATCTACTGGTACAATACCTTTCTCCAATAAAATATTGATGATATATTATGTGAGAGGTGCAATAATACTAGCTCCATCCCTTAAAAACCTTGCTGGAATTTTATCCAACCCAATTGATTTAGACACACTTAATTGTTCTAAAATGACCTTAATATCTTCTACTGAAACCTAACTAAGTGAAAATGATTTTGGCAACACACATTTTCTTAGATAAATATCTACCAGATTCAATACCATAGATTCCTTTATTCACTGGAAGTTTTTGAAACAGACGTAAATAAATTATTCAACTTATTTGCAACTTTACTTTTATCAAATTCTATCCTGCCTTCAACATCTAACCTTATATTGGTTGAAGTAGGATCAGACTTTGCCATTGGTGCAAACCTTCCATTAAAATGTAGAATCCCCAAACATTCTTTTTAATTGATCATTCATAAAATTACTCTTTGCTAACTTTATCTTCTTCTGTACTAAATATTTAAATATTTTATAAGTTTCATTTTAATCCTTTGTCCTCCTATATTTAGATAATTTTTTATTTTATTTTTTAATCTTTTTATTAATTCAATTAATGTTTGATTCACCCAAGGACTGGCTTTTTGTTCTCATCACTCTGAGGGGATTTACTATCTACAACTTTAAGAAATGAATTCTTAAATTTCATCAAAGCCTCTTCAACATCATAAATATTTTCCCACCTAACTGACCTAATTTGACCTTTAAAGGGGTCATATGATGCTGCTAAAAGAACATTATTTTGTGTATTTGGTGTACTGCAATGTGTTTATGTGGTTTAAGGTTCGATTTTTACAAAGCTCATCATTCTGAAAAAGCGAGGTGTGCTCTGATTGGCCAGCTATCCAGTGCGTTGTGATTGGTCCGAATGCCTCAAGCGTGTGACGGAAATGTTAAGCCCCTTAACATACTATGCCGTCTCCCAGGCCAGCAGCACGAGACTCGGTCGAGCTGCTCTGCTCGTGCACATCCCATCATCGGTTCTCTTTTAGTTGTTCAGTCAATGTACTGTTAGGAGTAACTGAATAACTCGCGATATTGGTTTATTTCGCGTCAGAAGGAGTGTAAGGCACATTTATAAACTGAATAACTTAAGTAATTTGTGGATAAGTGCGTACTGGAGATGCTATTTCAACAATCTAGTCCGTACAGTTTTGTGATCCTTAAATTTTGATTTTGTAACTCTTTCTTATGCAAAAAAATAATAAAATGATCACTAACTCCATATTCATTCACCACTTTCTGGGAAATATTTTGAGTCAGAATCTTCTACGAGCTCGACACGAAACTCAAGGACACCAAACTCTTCGGTAGGGAATTTTTTTTTTTTTTTTCGGACATGACTAATTGAAATGACGAAATAGATCATCTTGTCATCTTGCCATTTAAATTATGGTTACATACATTAATGAATGATGCAATTAATTACATTTTTGGTTACACTTTATTTAATGGTGTCCTTGTTACAGTGTAATTATACATTTAAGTACTGAGTAATATTGATTAACTACATGTACTTACTGTGTGGTTAGGATGAGGGTTTGATTTAGTGTTAGTTCCATGTACTGTAATTATGCATGTGTTTTTGTTATTAGTATAGTAATTAAATGTAACCTGTGTAACAAGGACACCGTAAAATAAAGTGTTACTTCATTTTTTTCTGTCCTTATTTTCAGTGAAACCTAGAGTCAGACTCCTACAAAAGGTGCTTGCAGCATCTCATGAGGTTCAAATCACATGCCTGGTGACAGGTTTTTATCCCCGCGACATTAACCTGACCCTGGTCAGAGATGGTCAGGCTGCTGTTGATGGAAAAATCACAGGAGGATATCCTCTGCCCAATGGAGATGGAACATACCAGATAAGGAAGAGTTTGGTTGTCAGTGTTAAGGAACTACATGACAGACATAATTACAGCTGTGCAATAAATCACCCAAGTCTGGACAACACACTGGACATTATGTTTGGTACAGAAAATCATTCAGCCAGGTCTTATGAGGCTCACCTTCAATATAGTGAAGTTCTGTTTTTAATCTCAGTGAATGATTAATCTCTCTATTTTAGACCTGGAAGAAACTGCCCTGGGATCATCAACTTTGTCCGTGGTTACCAGTACCTGTTTGGTGGTGTTAATATGGGTGTCTCTTATAATAACTGGTCTGATCATATGGAAGAGGAAGAGACATTCTGCTGGTAAATTTAGCTGCTGTCTGAATGGAAATAACAGTATACTTTCATTGTATTATATTATAAGAAATAATGCTCAATATTTAAAATATTCTGCCTGTTTTTAAGTTGAAAATTTGGTGAATAAATAAAAAGATATTAAATTCTGTGTAAGATGTAAATTCTGTCTTACTCAGGACCAGACTTCAGAACGTCACAGAGTGATTACTCCCCTACTCCAAGTGAGTATACATTACAGCAGTACAAGTACAAATCAATAACACTTGTTTATCTTAAATTATACATTAATAATGACACTCTCTTTTCCAGCACAAGATACATGAAAATTGGCCTACATATGGCCTCAAATTACAAAATATTTAACATATTCATATATTTTCTTCTATATGAAGCAAATAATATAAAGTCCTCCTGTTACACTGGTAAATCTTTATGCCCATTGCACCCTATTTAAAATGGTTATAAGGGTTCACTGGGCAAAAATGCAGATTTTATTTCCCTCTTAACCACTATGGCACAAGACCTCACCACAACACTGTCCTTAACATTCATGTTTCACTGGGCCTGTCCCAATACCCACACTTACGGTCTTTATCATTTGTCTACTTACATGACATATTTTCAGTATTTGACCCAAGTGTTCAAGTGGGTGTGAAGACCACAAGCAGGTGTAGAACATTTGATTTTGTGATGGGACACTCTTGGTGTTATAAAAATGCAAGTAAAGATTTTACAGAGCCGAAGTGTTTCCTGTGCCATGTTTGTAGTCAGTTTGTAGATTTTCTACTTGATTAGTCTACCCAGGTCTGGTGTCTTGTTAACTAGTTATCTTGTAAAGCTCGTTACCCTTTGTGTATACATAGCCCTTGTGTTTCCCGTGTTACTTTGGCAGTTGTTGAATGATATAGTTTCTATTCTGCTGTATATTTCTGTTCTTTGTTCCCAGTGTTCCTCGTTATTTGCTTACTTTGCCACTATATTAAATACCCTGTATTTAGATCCTCACATCTGCATGCTTATTCCTGCTTATTTCCTTATTGCAAATATGTTTTCTATATCATATAAGTTAAAGGGATAGTTCACCCAAAAATGAAAATTCAAAAATGAAACCTTTAAGTCCTTTTGACAGTGGATTTGGATGCAGTGTTTTATCTCACTAAACTGCTTAAATGTGAAAGTGTTGCTGATATTTTGTTTTATTTTTATTTCCCTGAGAAGTTTGATTTATTTAGTTTTATTACACACACTTACTCAAACAGAATAGAAGATTTGGCCTGGTTGTATTTTTGAATAAAATGTTTTAAAAACGTAATGACAGTACCAATGTGCAGATTACATTATTTGGTTAAACCTTATTTTATGGTGCCCTTGTTACAGTGTAATTACACATTTAAGTGATAATTTAAAAAAAAGTGAAAAAAAGTGAAAGTGACGTGACATACAGCCAAGTATGGTGACCCATACTCAGAATTCGTGCTCTGTTTTTAACCCATCCAAAGTGCACACACACAGCAGTAAACACACACACCGTGAACACACACCCAGAGCGGTGGGCAGCCATTTATGCTGTGGTGCCCAGGGAGCAGTTGGGGGTTCGGTGCCGGCCCGAAGTCGAGCCCACAACCTAAGGGTTAGGAGTCAAACTCTCTAACCACTAGGCCACGACTCCTTTTTTTTTAAGGTGAAAGATAATAAAATAATATATTATAATATAAAATAATAATTAACTACATGTAAGTTTCTTATTCAAGTGCTGATAGAGTATTCAAAGAGACAGAAACATTACCAAATACTCTAATTAAAAGCTAAATGTGCCATGCATTGTAATAGGAATATATGAATACTGTAAAGTATTACATTTAAGTATTAAATAAAGATTTTGAGTTTAGGCTTGTTGAATGACTGTAAATAATTACTCATTTTATCCACAGAAATTAGAAGAAAAAAAGAAATCCATATAAAAGAGGAATCAATATTAGTATCAGTGATACTGGCTTTCATTCATAGTAGTACTTAACTGTAGTAATATTCCATTAAACAGATATTTAAAATCTAAAATATTTTAAATGCTGTATTTATTTTGTTTCCACATTCATTTGGAGATTCAATGTGAAAATATAATTCTAATGAAATGAAATTAATTTAATTTAATTTGTTTATTATTATTATTATTATTATTAAAGTACAAATGTCAAGATATTTATAAATATTATACACACATTTTAAATATTTGATATTAAAATGTTTACTATTTAAGCATTTGTGCCGCCCGCCCTCGCCAGCTCCCTGGATGGGGAGACCCTGGATGGGGAGTTTTGCCATTGTCAACCCGCCAGGTGCTACGAAGTCAGGGCCGCCGGCCACCCTATTCACCTGTAACCAAGGGAAGAGGATGAGGAAAAAAAGACTGTTCACGGCCCTCATCCCAGCCCCAGAGCTCACTCTAGTGTTGGCTCCAGTCCCTGAGTTTATCCCAGTGAGGGCTCCTGTCCCTGAGTTTAGCCCATTGACGGCTCCTGCTGCGGTGCCTATTTTTTTTTGTGGTGGGGGGGGGGACGCACCTTCCGGGAGGGGGGAGTAATGTCAGACTCTGTTAATCTGCGCTCCTCACAGTAGTGGAAGCGTGACACAATGTTTGAATAATGGCAGTCTGTAAATTGTTTTATATAAAAAAGAGGAACTCCTAGAAAATGTCATGACATTAATGACTCAAAAATGAATGATTTTTGAAAAATAACTTGAAAATAGCTCTTTATGAACGATCAAAAAACAAGGACCAGGACGTCGCCTGGCCGGGCTTAGCCCGAAAGAGCAACGTGAGGCCGACCTCCTGTGGACCCACCATCTGCGTGAGGAATCATAAGGGGCTGGTGCATTGTGGATCGGGTGGCGGTCGAAGGCAGGGGCCCCGACGACCTGATCTCTGGACACAGAAACTGGCCTGGCAGGGAAGGAGCCTGAGCTTGTGCAGGAGGTTGAGAGGTACCGACTGGAGATAGTCGGGCTCACCTCCATGCACAGCTTGGGTTCTGGAACCACGCCCCTTGAGAGAGGCTGGACTCTCTACCACTCTTGGAGTCTCTGGGAGGAGTGCTGGAAAGTGCTCTGACCGGGGACTCCATCGTTCTACTGGGGGACTTAAACGCTCACGTGGGCAACGACAGTGACACCTGGAGGGGCGTGACTGGGAGGAATGGCCCCCCTGATCTGAACCTGAGTGGTGTTCTGTTATTGGACTTCTTTGCAAGTCACACCATGTTCAAGCATAAGGGTGTCCATCAGTGCACGTGGCACCAGGACACCCTAGGCCGGTCGACCTAGGGTGTGGTCGTTTTGTCTGACCTCCGGCCGTATGTCTTGGACACTCAGGTAAAGAGAGGGGTGGAGCTGTCAACTGATCACCACCTGGTGGTGAGTTGGATCCGATGGTGGGGGAGGAAGCTGGACAGACTCGGTGGACCTAAACATATTGTGAGGGTCTGTTGGGAACGTTTGGCTGAGCCCCCTGTCAGAGAAATTTTCCTCCGGCAGAGCTTCAACCAGATTCTGACCGAGGCTGGAGACATTGAGTCCGAGTGGACCATGTTCTCTGCCTCCATTGTCAATGCGGCCACTCGGAGCTGTGGCCGTAAGGTCTCTGGTGCCTGTCGAGGCGACAATCCCCAAACCCGGTGGTGGACACCGGAAGTAAGGGATGCTGTCAAGCTGAAGAAGGAGTCCTACCAGGCCTGGCTGGCCTGCGGGACTCCTGAGGCAGCTGACAGGTACCGGCAGGCCAAGCAGGCTGCAGCTTGGGTGGTTGAGGAGGCAAAAAGTCAGGTCTGGGAGGAGTTTGGTGAGGCCATGGAGAAAGACTATCGGTTGACCTCGAAGAGATTCTGGCAAACTGTACGGCACCTCAGGAGGGGGAAGCAGTGCCCTGCCAACACTGTTTACAGTGGAGGTGGGCAGCTGTTGACCTCAACTGGGGATATGGTCGGACGGTGGAAGGAATACTTCGAGGATCTCCTCAACCCCACCGACATGTCATCTGTTGAGGAAGCAGAGGCCGAGGGCTCGGAGTTGGACTCGTCCATCACCCAAGCTGAAGTCACCGAGGTAGTTAAGAAGCCTATTTAAATGTTAAGAAGTCAAGTCCCTGGATGTTGTGGGACTGTCTTGGCTGACACGTCTCTGCAGCATTGGGTGGCGGTCGGGTACAGTGCCTCTGGAATGGCAGACCTGGGTGGTGGTCACTCTTTTCAAGAAGGGGGACCAGAGGGTGTGTTCCAACTACAGGGGGATCACACTCCTCAGCCTTCCTGGGAAAGTCTATGCCAGGGTACTAGAGAGGAGAATTCGGCCGATAGTCGAACTTTGGATTCAGGAGGAACAATGCAGTTTTCGTCCCGGTCGTGGGACACTGGACCAGCTTTATACCCTCGCCAGGGTGCTGGAGGGTTGATGGGAGTTTTCCCAACCAATCCACATGTGTTTTGTGGATTTGGAGAGGGCATTCGACCGTGTCCCTCGTGGCCTCCTGTGGGGGGTGCATGGGGTCCGGGGCCCTCTGTTAAGGGCTGTCCCTGTATGCCCGGAGTAGGAGCTTGGTTCGCATTGCCGGCAGTAAGTCAGACTTGTTCCCAGTACATGTTGGACTCCGGCAGGGCTGCCCTTTATCACCGGTCCTGTTCATTACTTTTATGGACAGGATTTCTGGGCGCAGCCAGGGGCCGAAGCGTGTCCGGTTTGGGGACAACATGATTTAGTCTCTGCTTTTTGCAGATGATGTTGTCATGTTGGCTTCATCGGGCCAGGACCTTCAGCGTGCGCTGGGATGGTTTGCAGCCGAGTTGAGAATCAGCACCTCCAAGTCCGAGGCCATGGTTCTCAGCTGGAAAAGGGTGGCATGTCCCCTTCAGGTTGGTGGAGAGCTCCTGCCTCAAGCGGAGGAGTTCAAGTATCTTGAGGTCTTCACGAGTGAGGGAAGGATGGAGCTGGAGATTGACAGGCGGATAGGTGCAGCTTCTGCAGTGATGCAGTCCATGTACCTGTCTGTCATGGTAAAGAAGGAGTTGAGCTGCAAGGCGAAGCTCTCGATTTACCAGTCGATCTACGTTCCTACTCTCACCTATGGTCATTAGCTGTGGGTCATGACAGAAAGGATAAGATCCCGGATACAGTCGGCCAAAATGAGCTTTCTCCGTAGGGTGGCTGGGTGCTCCCTTAGAGATAGGGTGAGGAGGGACTATGTCTCTCGGCTGGCCTGGGAACGCCTCGGTATCCCCCCGGAAGAGCTGGAGGAAGTGTCTAGGGAGAGGGAAGTCCGCGACCCAGCCCCGGATAAGCAGAAGAAGATGGATGGATGGATGGATGGAACTTGAAAACTATAATGAATAATGATTCTCTCAAGTGAATTAATTTCTGGAATGTATTCAGGTATTCTACTCACTTTACATTATGTTTACACAATATTTGACATATAATAATGATAATAATAATAATAATAAAACACATTATTGATGGTATAAACATTTTTCAAATATGTGAGAAACCAATATTAAAAAGATTACACTTCTTACAACTTGCCACTTTATATTCTGCCAAATATAATTTTTTTCAGCACATAATAGTTGAGAAAATGGAACAAAAAATAGAACAAGAGACAAAATGTTTGGTGAATAAAGCAATAGTGGTCTACCTTCTGGCCATCGGACCTACAAATCCCCTCATACACAGTGCCAGAATTTCCAGATCCAAGCGTCACTCCCACATCGTTAAGCGAGAAAAATTATCCTTTAAAAAAACAAAAGAAATAAATAAAATGTTAATATGTGATTTTGTTATTGTCTTTGATTATTACACAAACTCCAAAAGTATTTTTGTATGTTGCATGTCAGGATATTTATTTATGGAATGTGGCTTTTATAGAGATTTGTTCATATATATATATTTTGACCATGGAATCAAGAAAATAACAACAAGATCAAACTAAAATGCTTCATGTGCCACGATACATGTTGAAGGGATCGACATGACATTTGCTTTTGACAATGTTTGAAGAGTAAATCAGTCATTCACTTATTTAAGCAAAAATATTAATTGTCTGGGAAGAAAAAGGGATTATTATTATTTAATAATAATTATTTAATAATAAATTTATTTACTTTGTAAATGCAAATTATTCTGAAGTAACATTCTCATCAGTGTTCCATCAGCTCTTACTTATTTACTTAATATAATAATTAGAAAGAGTAATTTTTTATGAGCCAAAAAGAATGCATGTCACATCTCTGTTTATCAATTTGCACTGGCTACTAATAGCTGTTCACATAAAATTCAAGGCATTAATGTTTGCCTACAAAACCCCCACTGACTCTGCACCCATTTACCTAAATTCATTACTTCAGACTTATGTGGCCTCTAGAAGCTTGCATTCTGCAAGTGAACATCGCTTTATTTTGCCATCCCAAAGAGGCACAAAATCTCTTTATCTGACTTTTAAATCAAATGTTCCCTTCTGGTGGAATGACCTGCCCAACACAATCCGAGCAGAGTCCTTAGCCATTTTCAATAATCGGCTAAATACACATCTCTTCAATCTTTTTTGACCCTCTAACGCTAGCCCTCTATATTCTAATTATATTCTTAAAAAAAAGAAAAAAAAAATCTTTTAGACTTATGCCGAGTTCACACTGCACGATTTTAGGCTGGTTTTTCACTCGCTGACAAGTTTTGCGAAATTGCTGACAAATGCCCGAAATCGGAGGCAAATCGGTGCTCGTTCACCTGAGTGAGAATCATGCAGTGTGAATTATCAAAGACATGACCTGAGGGGATCGCAGACATGTCGCCAACAACGGCAAAATATTTGGCATGCTAAATATCTGGACCTGTCGGCTATTCACAATCACGCTGTGTGCAATGATTTCTGACTAAAAACTACATCGGCAATGACCTACAGTCAATGAGAGACCAAGGTACAGACCAGAATATCAGTATTTTAATAGATATATGAACAATTATATCATACAGAAACAAGCACAAACATTTGCTTGACCAGCCACAACATCAGCATAAGAACACCCAATCCCTGTTCCCTGCATCTCCCTCCTGCATAATCGTTTTTTCTTTTTCTAAAAGTAATAGATTACAAATTTCTGATTACTACATGAAAATTGTAATTTGATTACATTACTGATTACTGCATGTAAAAAGTAATCAGATTACTAATTACTTTACTTTCAAGTTACTTTGAAAAGATATCAAACCTAAAAAAAAAAAAAATACACTACAAAGTGCAAATTGTAGTTCTTTCAGTAATTCAATATTGACTGAAAAATATTACAAAAGTATGAAAACAGCAACTTAAAGATTTAATCCATTTCTAAAACTTTAAATATGTACCTTTAAATGTGCCTATACAGTGTTTTATATACAACATTGCTGAAGAGTGCTTGAAAA
This sequence comes from Cyprinus carpio, assembly GCF_018340385.1. NCBI lineage: Eukaryota > Metazoa > Chordata > Actinopteri > Cypriniformes > Cyprinidae > Cyprinus > Cyprinus carpio. The sequence goes on along the minus strand of NW_024879345.1, from coordinate 1,877,401 downwards.
TGGTCCTGATTACATTTGAAAACAGTACTGATGAACATACAGTTTATATTTGAATGCTAAAAATTAACCTTGCTGCTTTGTTTATAGAGGTGATGTGGGTATTTACAGGTTCGCGCATCTCACGTGGATGATTACCGTATAGATAGCATGCACTGTGCATGGGCGTGATTACATTACAGATAATGAGCTTGGACGGGAAAGACTGGACCTTGCATTGGTTTCATACGGATTACTTCATCAGAGAACATTTGTTTTAAATATGATTTACTTCATTTAACATGAGACACTTCATGCTTTCCATAGATATTTTTCTCATGTCTTTGTGTGAAGTATTCTCTGAGTTTTAGTTCATTTTAGTGATGTGTTTCAGAAAGAAGTTGAAGACTGAGATGGCTGAAAGCGCACCCTGTTTGTTTTCTTTATTTTACAAAGGCACAATGTTTTGTTGATATTGAGAGTGAACACAAATAAAAGTAGACCCTTCACATATTCAAACGATGTATAACACTTATATGTACGATCAAAAATGGCAAGCATTTTACATTCTTTTCGCTGTTATCAGGAAAAAATGCAAGTGATCGCACCCAGGGGGTTAACTGATGCTGCTGCACAAAACGTGATTTTAAAAGGCATATAATTATTTATTTTTTTCTTAACACTACATTTGTAACTTAAGTAACACAATTATATTGACTTTAGTAACTGTAATCAAATTTAATTTAAAATGTAATGCGCTACATTACTGTGTTACCAGAAAAAGTAATTAGATACCAATAGCACATCACTGTGTAATGTGTTATACCCAACTCTGTAGTAAAACATGATCAATATGAACCTACACAATTATTCGCTAACATAGGTTATTCGTCCAATTCAATGAGCATTGTATGCATTATTATTATAATTTATTTTTTGTAAAAAAAAAAAAAATAAAAAAAAAAAATGCTGGTAAATAAAACACCTTAGTATTAATATTTTTATTTGAGTATTGATACTTTCGATACTCGCATCAGTTTCGATATATATCAATACTTCAGGATCGATAAGCCCATCCTCTTTGTAAATAAATGTAATCCTGAAATCAGATCACAGTTTAATGACAATTGAAATCAAATATGGGGCTAGGGCACCTGTCCATTGGCATGTGCATACTGGTCTGACCAGGACAACTTTTAAACCATCCAGACTGGCATACCTGATCACAGTAAAGGTGGGATTACTTGATCACTTCAGTTTCAAACTTGAATTTGAATATATAGTACATGTGTGTATGCATGTGTGATTCTCCACTTTAATTATTTTAAGTCTATATAGGCTAAGTCTTTTGCAGTTAATACTTAGTTAGACCATGCTGACCCAATGAGGATATCTTGTCCAATGACCCCACCTTATTTTTTGCAATTTCTAGACTAGTGTTGTATCCTTCTCATGGGCATGTAATGATTTTTGACTTTTCAGTGCGTTATATCTCCTTTTTGGCCCTTTTTACTTAAAAGAAAGGTAACACTTTGTTTTATGTTAACAGATATATATCACTTATATACATATTATATATATAGAGAGAGAGTTTAATAGAATGTTTAACACTGATGCATCATCATGCACATGCTTAACCTATAACTAAATGTTACACATTTTAAAAGTAAATTTGGAAAACAAAAAGTAAGACATTGTTCTTAAGGTGTACTGTATATCTCCCCCATCTTTACCCTTTATTTTAAATTTAAATTTACCTAGCTAATATTATTAATCAGCTTCTTTTGATATTTTTAGTTATCACTAACTATAAGAATACTGAAAGTGAATTTTTGCATAATTATTTAGCCTACTTTTTGTGAGAACACAGTGATGTAATATGCTACTTAAAAAACCTTCTCCGATAGTATTTAAATAAGTTGTCAAAATAAAATATTGTATAACATTTAACACAGAAAGACCTTAACATATGCTTTAAATAGTTTATTATTAATATTAATATTATTATTTACATATAACAAAACAAAGCATAGCATAGCACAATGTAATGTTACACAAAACATTACAATGTAACAGAAATTGGACAACCTTGACATTCTCCATGATTAATCTTAAACCATTTAGAGATGGATGTAGTATCACAGAACTATTAATATCTGTGTAAAACATAAAAAAAAAAAAAAAACTTCCTTAAAACAAAAAGCTTTAGCTTGAAACAAGAATTAGTGTTCAATCGAACACTTTGTAAAATTGAAAAGGAAAATGTTATACATTCTCTGTAAAATCTAAAAGGTCAAGCACTAGTCTAATATTAGTTATGTGATGACCTCTTAGAAAGCCTGTTTGATTCTCACTGATAATCTTATTTTCCGTAACCTGTTAGCAAATTTTCACAGTATTATACTGTTTTCTTTTTGTTTCCACAGTATTATTGTATTCTCAACAGTTCCATACTATGTACACGGTTTGCAGTATGTTACCATAGATTTTCAATGCATTCTGGGAAATTATCAGTTACTGTATGTCTAAATACAGTAGTGCAAATAATTATAATTAGTTTATAATCAACTGTTAAAAGAGAGATCATTCTCCAATTTTCTATCAAATGTGGATCTTTATTAGGTTTAGCAATTAATAAAACACACGACAGATCAGTACGTTTTCAAAACAAACTCGAGTCGACACACTTTATTAACAGCACTGAATGCAAATCTTAGACAGCAGAGCAGAGTATATGACAGAAATGGAATGCTGAGTAGCCACACACACACAACAACAGTGCCAGTTTTTCAATAAAATCCCCCCCACAAGAGTCCCCCCATTGTCAAAAATGAAATTTGGGCCCTGAATGCATGTCTGTAAAAATAGATACTTATTGGAGCATCATTATAAATAATTCTACATGATAAAAAGAAGGCTTCAAAAAGTGGTTGTATCGGTGATTGAATCAGCAGAAACTGTATCCTGTGATCGACGATCGGCTCCAAAAATCCCGATCAGAGCACCCTTACATTACACCACTATTAATACAGTATATTCATTATATGTATTATATAGAGCATTTTCAATCCAAAAATGTAAATAAAGTTGTATGGTCAACCCATCTATTGGTGCTTTCCCTTTTTTTTTTTTCATTCCAAAAAGTGCATCTTTGATCTCAAGAGAGGTTATATTTGATTCAGAGGACTTGAATTTTTTTATCAATAATAGGAATGCTTTGAGATTCAGTATTTGAGTGAAATCTTCACAAGATCAAATTTAGAATGATAAAATTCAATGAAAAAAAAAAACCGAAATTTTTCAAGGGTCCATACATTATTTGTCGTTGAACAAATAAAAGCACCTTTGGCTAAATCTAAGTAGAACAGAACATATCTTGTTGAGACTGAATTTTAGCTTTTCCTCTTTAGTAAGATTTTGCTTCTGTTGTAATATGTATGTATATATATATATATATATATATATATATATATATAAATCTCTATATGTGTGTATATGTGTGTGTATTTTCATTTTATAGTGATTTATATCATTTTTGATTTGATCTATGTAATTGTGAGGATTTCATTCAAAAAACTCATCAAAATTAAATTAAAATTAAAAATAAGCTTTGAATAGTTTAAAGTCAGTGACCAATTAATTGGATGACGTCGCGTCATGGACTCTTACGTCTACATGTGTATCTGTCCAAAGACTACACTTCCCATACTGCATTACAATGAAAACAGGAAGAAAGGCACCATGAGGAAATTTTTTCCCAAAATGAATCAGAGCGCGATGGAGGGATATTGTGCGGTGGAATGATTCGTGAACAATGCGCATTAGCCAACAGCAGATGGAAGAGAACGAGGCTTTGGCTTTTCAGAGAGAGGGAAAGAGTGAGGACGTGTTTTCAATGAGCTGAATTCTATGGTGCGCATCCCATATGATGGAACGGGCGATGGAGCATTTAAATGTACAGCTGAGTCGACTGACGCGATCCCTGCGCCGCGCGAGGACTGTGGAACTCCCCGAAGGTGAGACGTCACGCTAAACAATCTATTTACAAAATATCCTTATTTCTGAGGACTACTGAGGTTGTCAAGGAGACCCTTGTTACATTCGAATCATCTCGGCTTCCGGGAAAAATTCCAGTCCACGGCCACAGACGTTCATCCCGCTTTATCCATATATAGTCAAGCACTACTTAATTCTTGAAATTATATTCCTGTGATTCACACGAAGACACTTCCGGTCAAGTCATATTTCACACCAAAATCAAACGATGAAGAAAAACAAAATTGACGTTATTAAATTACAAAAAATATGCTCTGCAAATAAAATGTTTAATGTTACTGTGTATCACTACAGACTGATTTTTAATACAGTGTTTCTTTTAAATTAATTTTAAGAATACTATTTGCTTTGTGTATGTATATATGTATAAGTGTGTGTGTATATATATATGTGTATATATATATATGTGTGTGTGTGTGTGTGTGTGTGTATGTATATATGTATAAGTGTGTGTGTATATGTATATATGTATGCAAAACTGTGTGAATGAAAAATGTACAATAAAATTATGGCAAAGGACCATTATAAAACGACACATTAAATATCGCACACATTGTTAGCTCCCACACACACAATTTTCTGACACATAAAAATATTATGATAAACAATTTATGACAATTCATTATCATCCGTGGACACAGTCATGCAGAAGTGTCATGACATCCATTTTATCTTAAAATTGTCTCTATGGGGCAGCTTACTTACCTGGGAACCAAGTTGACAGTTTCACCATATTGATTCATTTAAATGGGGGGCCTTTTTTTGCCAACCACACTCATTTTCTTGATCAGGTTAACCTCAAATTTGAATATGCATTGGAATTGAAGTCATAAAAATATTGCAAACCATGACAATGACATTCAACTGATATACTCATTGACAATATATTATTATAGATAAAATATGAGGAAAAGTGGGAGGACACTTACATTAATGTGTTGAAATTGTCCACCACAGAAGAAAATAGCATTGTATGATGCTGGTCACATGGTGTTTTAATAAACCATTTTTAGTTGCAGGAGGTTGTTTGTTCAGTAACATAGCTGACAGAATTTTTGTGGACACGAACAAAATAAAATATTTTCTTAAATTTAAACTTAATCTAAGAAAGAACAGAGCGTCAAGGTAATTTAAAACAAATTGAAAAAGAGAGTGCGCAATTATTTGTGTAAGATTTGTGAATAACTCTCATGAATGTCTATAATGCATCTGCAAAATGTACTTTTCGCACTCTGTAGTGATGCTCAATTTATTTTCTTTATTGTAAAACAAAAAAAAATTGATCCGGTATACATACTATTGTGGCATATTTTACATTAAAAACAAGATTTTCCATTTTCCAAAGCTGTTTGCAAGTAGTTTGGCAGAAAATGTTATATGAAATATGTTTAATTTTGTTTTCTTCTAGACAGTGAAACAGCCGTGTACACCCTCATGCCCATGGTCATGGCTGACCAGCACAGGTAAGCGTCACTGTTACCCTGTCAATGTACCTGGAGCAAAAACGATGACTTAACAAAAGGCAAAGAGAAGCAGACAGTCAATAACTTGTCTAGGCCCGGTCTAAAACAAAAAATACCACCCACTCCTGCAGCTTCCCCAGTAAAGAATGTATGACTGGCTCAATGATCAACAGCTGTACATTTAATGGAAGTTAAAGAAGAGGATGTCAAGCTTAACATCATCTTTTGACGGCAGTTGTCTCCTTTAAACTTCTCTTGGGCCATACAGCTGAATGTAATAATTGTGTTATGTTTATTGCCATTTTTTTTTTTTTTTGCATATAGATCAGTTTCTGAATTGCTTTTAAACTCAAAGTTTGATGTCAACTACGCATTTGGACGTGTTAAAAGAAGCCTTCTACATATTGCTGCCAAGTAAGAGTTTTTTTCTTTTCACATTCTCACAAAATTACAGAACAAAATTACATTTGCTCTTTTAAAATTCCTAAACTCTTGATAAAGTGGTTTCTGGGTGTTTCCTAAATAAACAGATTATTTTTATAGTTTGATGATGTTCTCTGAAGTTTGTGTTGTTGTTTCAGCTGTGGATCAGTAGAGTGTCTTGTCCTGCTGTTAAGGCGTGGAGCGAATCCAAACTATCAGGATATCTCCGGCTGCACACCTCTGCATCTGGCTGCAAGAAATGGGTAAATGGAGGGTTTTATAAAGTCTGTGCAGTACTGCCACCTGCTGGGAGCATAACAGATTACATATCTTAGTCCTTATCCCGCATGTAAAGAAGTCCTAGAGCAGGGCTCCTCAAATCTTACCCTGGAGGGCCAGTGCGCTACAGCAGTGCTTCCCAAACCTGTCCTGGAGGCCCTCCTACCCCGCACTTTTTGTATGTCTCCCGTATCTAACACACCTGATTCCACTCATCAGCTCATTAGTAGAGACTGCAAGAACTAAATCAGGTGTGTGTCTGATTAGGAAAAAATACCAAGGCCGCATCCAAAAACTGAATCCAAGGCAGGAAGGCATCAAGGCACATTCGAATCTAAACTCTCCTTTACTTCCTGTCTCAGGAGGTACCTTCTTCTAATCGAATTTTGAAGGCAGCATAGATGTATCCTTCGCTGCCTTTGATATCCCACAATCCTGTGCGTTCCATACCATGATGGTTGAGCAAAAAAAAAAAAAAAAAAAAAAGATGGCATCTGAAAGTTGCGTTTGTGTGTAAATGTATATTTCTGACTAACTTTTTGCACTTTTGATGTTATAGCGAGAAATCAGTATTAAATATTAGTTTAGTTATCACAAAAACTTGTTCTATTTTGTTGTAGACCTTTAAACCATTACGCTGCCTCAGAAGTCTGTCCGAAATCAGTTTCATAAGGTGCCTTCGTGCAAAAACACAGCCTGCAGAGTCATTGCCTCATACTAATCTCTGCAGGAAAGTGGATCTCGTGGGCCAGAATTGAGGATCACTGTCTTAAGCCCGAGACAAACTGCACGATTTTCAGCTGACCCAGACAAAAGATTGGCATCGTGAAACAATCGTGGCGATATCTGTGATCGTGGCTCCTAATCGGTGGTCCTATGTCATACAGGTTCAAAGAGAGGTTCAAAGATGACCATTGTCACAGTCTTGCGACCAAAGATAGCCTACGATAATTTTCTGGCAGTGTCAGAAATTCAGCATGTTCATTGCACAGTGTGTTTGTAGTTATGACCCACGTTTACTGACCAACCAGTAAAATTTTGAAATGAAATCAACTCGACATGGCGCTAAAACATAAAACTGCTTACCTCAAGCACTTATTTCTTCCACTTTCGCCGATCCCACTTTTTTTCAGCACACCTAAAAACTACAACTGTCAAAGTGTGATTCATCATGCTTTTTTTGTTTACCACTAGCACATGCTAATGATGTTTTATTCTTCTATAGAAATGTGCGTCGTAGCCTACGAGTCAATAGGTGTCATCATCGTACAGTCTACATGGATGTCGTGCCCAAGTTTATTAGATCCATGTCTCACAGTGTGACCAGCAGTGATCTTATAGGATTGCTAAAATCGTGCAGTGTGTAGAAGGCTTTAGAGGTTATGGATAATTCTTATTTTTCGTTCTTGTTTTCTCGTTATCAAGACTTTATTTTCTCGTGATCTCGATATAAAAGTTGTTCTCCAAGTTACACAACTTCCCCAACAGGTGGCAATGTAGACCAGAATATAACTGATGAGGTGTTGTATACTGTGTATCCACTTCACTGTACACGTTTGGGACAGAATAAGGATCTTCCTCCTATAATTTGTGCAGTATTGTACATTACTGACATTTAATTAACTTATAAATGTTAAAGGGTTATTTCACCCAAAAATGAAAATTTGGCCATAAATTACTCACCCTCAAGGCATCCTAGGTGTATATGACTTCAGACAAATCCAGTCGGAGTTATATTAAAATTGTCTTTGATCTTTCAAGCTGTTTAATGCCACTCAGTGGGTTTTGCAGTGCTTCAGTTCAAAAGAAGTTAAATAAAAAGTGCCCATCCTTAATAAAAAAGTGTTTCACACGGCTCCGTCGATCAAATGCGTTTGTACTATAGCAACAGAAGACTCACGTCGCATTGTGTTTTAAAAATCAAACAATCATTGTAACAAAAAACAAACAAACAACTTTTGTTATGTCGAGAAAAGAAGAACAAGAAAGAAAAATAATCATAATCCATGGCCTCTTAGGACTTCTGTATGCATGCTTTGTTTACATAGCATAAGCATTTGTGTGCATTGCATGCAAAAATTGTAACCTAGAAATGCATTTATGCAGAGTCCCTTGATGTCCCATTTTCTCATGTTGTCTTATATTTTCACAGACAGAAGAAGTGTATGAGCAGACTGTTAGAGTACAATGCTGATGTTAATATCTGTAATAATGAAGGTCTCACTGCTGTGAGTATGGTGACAAAACTGCACATCTAAGAGACAATTCACAACAGCAATAATAATGACAACACATTTTCATACTTATGATTATACAATTGTTTATATATATATATATATATATATATATATATATATATATATATATATATATATATATATATATATAATGTTTTTTTATACTGTATTTTTTCTTTATTTTAGAGTAATAGTAAAGTCATCAAAGCTGTGATATAACACAAAAGAAACAGAGTTGCCAGTTGCCTTTATTTGTAAACAGTTATGACAGATATGTATGCTGGAAACCTGCTTTTTATTCACTTCTGCTGGCCCATTTAAAAACCTTTTTTTTTTTTAAATTAACATTTATTAATCAATTTAACAAAGAAACTAATATGAAGGTATAAACAGGGTTACAGCACAGCAATGGCTACAGCAATTAAATTAAAATGAAAACACATATGTGGATTATGTTTATTATTACACCAAGTACAATCAAATGTCTAATGTGTATATATAGTATTATTATTATTATTATTATTATTATTATTATTATTATTATTATTATTTTACTAATGTAGTACTGTTTTTACTAGTTTTTCATTATTTGTCTCATTTTCTCATGTCATTAGATTCATTGGCTGGCAGTGAATGGAAGGACAGAGCTTCTTCATGACCTGGTGCAGCATGTGTCTAATGTGGACGTGGAGGATGCCATGGGCCAGACAGCCTTACATGTGGCCTGCCAGAATGGACACAAGACTGTACGAAAACTTTCTGACTACATAGCTTGCACACTTGATTACAGGATTTCCAGCCAATGAAGTTCAAAAGAAGATTTTTTTTTTTTTTTTAAGATTCATGTGATGTTTTGTGTTTCTCACAGACAGTGCAGTGTCTTCTGGAAAGTGGAGCGGACATAAACAGGCCCAATGTCTCTGGAGCAACTCCACTCTATTTCGCCTGCAGGTGAGCAGCTAACCATCATCAGCTCCAGAACTACCAGCTGACGATGCAAATGTATAATTTTTACCATGATTACAGTTTATTTCACTCCGGCCTGAACTGGAAATGTGTGGTCAACAATTAGAGTGTGACCCCTTTAGAAATTTAACTTCCATTCAGTGACTGAATCTGGACGCTTTCTGACTACACAAGAAACATAATTAGGAAAATAAGGGGGTTGTACAGATATTTTTCCAATATATATCCTTTAAACACACAGCTTTCTTGTGAGTTTGACAAGAATAACAAGGGAATTCAACTTTCTTTGCTGTAAGGACAGGCTAATAAGAATGTATTCTGATGAGGATGGGTCAGTGTTGGTATTCTGAGTGCACTGCTTTGGATACGCTCACATAAGCTTGGTTGCTGAGCAACAGCACTCCATCCGTCTCTTGTTTTGATTACATTTTGCCACTGATATGAGTCAGTATTAAATAGAGTAATTAAACATACTTGATAGGTTTTTAAAACAGGAAATCTGGGCCATTGGTTCTGGCTCGGGGAATGGCACTGCCTTCATTATAAGTGGACAATACAACGCTGAAGAGATATTTTGCAGAATCTCTGAGCTGTACAGTGAAAAAGGACGGTAACCAGTCATGCTCCAAAAAGGATGAAAACATAAATATACTTTATGCAAATATATAAGCGCAATATATCTTGCTTTGCATATTTGATTCACGTTAGGGATGCACAATCTTATCGAAACATTATCGGAATCGGCCGATAAAGGCTTAAAGATCGGCATCAGACGATTTGAAAAAAATGATCCCGGATATGCCTTGCCGATAAGATCATGTTAGCAGTGTGCTCATTCTTGAAGCAAACTTTTGCCTGAATGATGATTAAATTCACTGCATTTAATTTGAGAATGCATATACAGAACAACGCGTCCGGTGTGCGATAGAGTCAACAGCAGCAGCCTCCCCCGGGTCATAATGCCCCTCTGGAAAGGCATTTTATTTATTTAGGGGGCTGTGTTGGCCTACTTGTAATACAATGAAAGTAAAATACACAAATATCATTAAGATACTTGTGTTTCTAAATAAATAAAGCAATATTGATGTCATAACTTCACAAATCTGTTTTGATTTAAAGGTCAGAAACTATAAAAATCACAAACATGACACTTGTAAATTAAATAATTTAATATATACAGATTTATTCATTAATATGTAATGTATTTTTTTCAAATGGATTAAGAAGACTTAAACACGAGCTCTAAAATATTTTTAGTATTTTTACAGCTCTTTTGTTTTAGATCATCTATTAATGTTAAATCCACAAATAAAATGTTACACCGTGTCTACACCGGACGTGACAGTTGTTGCGCCGCTCCGCAGCAGCTAACATCTGTCTACACTGGACGCGACAAAGCGACCATTGAAAATCATTTGAAATTTGTGTCAATATGTCATAAATAAAACGCAGCACCAGTTTTCTGTCAGGCATTTGTCATGTCGCACCAGCATCAATGATTATAATGAGTTCTGTAGTATTTCATCACGCCACTCGAATCCGGTGGAGACACAGTGTTAAGGTTTCAACTGCATTTGTCTAAAAGAAAAAAAAAGAACAAATTCAAACCCTCAAAATTACTCACATTAATAATAATTATAATAACAAACAAATTTTCTAACAAATAAATTTTTTGCTCAAAACTAGACAAAACAAAGGGAAATGTATATTGGTATCGGCTATCGGCCAAAATGAGTTGAAATATATCGGATATCGGTATAAATCTAATATCGTGCATCCCTAATTCAAGTGTCATTGTGTTTTGACAGATAAGACAAAACTAGGTCTAGGGGGTGTTTGGACATTGTGGTTGGAAACATTGACAACCGCTGGTATAAGGAGAATATTGCTGAATGAGATAGTGAACTGTTAACATGTTTACAGCTAGCTACATGAATAATAACTCAGCCAGTTTAATGACACAGTCATTTGAAGGTAGCTCTTCACCCAGTTAATGGAAGAGTGCATGTTATGCATACTTTCTGGCATTAATCCATATGACTTGTGAGCTACATCCAAGCCATTTTTAGTTTTTTCAGCACTCTTGCCTTAATAGTAATGCTGGAGAGAGGCAGGGAGACCGGACTGGGGAAGGACCTTGATCCAGACCTCGAACTCAAGTCTTCCAAGCCATTTTGATAGCTTTGTGTGAGGATCAGAACAAAGTTTGTCATTAACATAGTCATCATTTACTTCATTCATTCAAATCTGCCGTGTTCATGATGCACTCAAGAACTTGTGGGATCCAAACTTGTTCCCATGGATGGAAGATATCGATATTCATGCAATTTATGAGGTTTTGTCATTGTATTGCAGTCATGGTCAGAGAGACACCGCACAGATACTGCTCCTCAGGGGAGCCAAGTATTTGCCAGACAAGAACGGGGTTACACCGCTTGACCTGTGTGTGCAGGTGAATGCAGCATGCGTACATTACATCCACACACTCAGCTACTCATATGCAGGATACTCATGTGTAACTACTTTTAGGGTGGTTATGGTGAAACATGTGAAATTCTCATCCAGCACCATAGCAGACTGTTTCAGACACTGATACAGATGACCCAGAATGATGACATTAAAGAGAACATGGTATGTCTCTCTTTTTCCCCCATCTGTGTTTCTTGATGAGTTTATGTACATAAGTGTCTTTTTACATTTTGAATATGATTTTTATTAAGGCAGGTTCTAGAACATGTTTCACAGCAGAGTGACTCCAGCTATCAAAGGATGTTGACCAGCTTGGCTGAGGTGGCCACCACAAATGGACATAAACTTCTGAGGTGTGTCTCAGGCTATGTTATCCACGATTCTTGAGGAATTGTATTACATAGACCTACCTTTAAACAATTGCATTTCTCAATCTGTTTCCATTCAGTTTGTCCAGTAACTTTGAGGTCCAAACAAAGAGTTTGCTCCGAATTATCCGGATCTTCTGTCATGTGTTCTGTCTTGGGCCGTCCTCCCCAAACAACGGGAATGACATGGGTTACAACGGAAACAAGACACCACGTAACCAGGTGTTTAAGGTCAGTGGGCATTACATAAATCTTACTTAAATGTTAATTATAAATGTCCAAATACTTTAGGAAAGTGATGTTCTGTTTGACTAAAATGTTGGATTCTTGTAGCATACATTAATCAGTGGACAATATGACAATTTGGCATATTAGACTGAAAACTTGAAGACATGCATAAAAATATGATTAATATGCTCAAACTGATATTGTAGATTAAGATTTAAGAAAATGAATCAAACCTGCCAAATTTGTTGATGTCATTAAAGCTGACGTTTTAGCCTGAGATGTTATTAAAATATCTGTCTTAACGTTTTCATTGAAGATCTGTGGCTCAGTGGTAGAGCATTGCGTTAGCAGCGCAAAAGGTTGTGGGTTCGACACACATTGAAAAAAAATAATAAAAAAAAAGCCAGACTGCACTCAAAGTAACTCTCTATTAAAAAAATCTTAATCTAAATGCATAAATGTAAATGTATAACACATCTTTGTTGAAGTTCTCTCGTGTTGCTGTCTAGCCTCTGGAGCTGTTGTGGCACTCTCTTGATGAATGGCTGGTCCTCATCTCCACCGAGCTGGATAAGGAGAGCACAGACGCAACAACCTCATCCTCAGGAAATGACATTGCGTCACTTTTCTTGAAAAAGCGGGAGGTTGACCCCTCCGTTTCCAGCGAAAATCCCCCACTGTTGCTGGATGCCGAGTCGGTGATGAAGGGGCCGGAGGGTTACGCCGATGGTCAGGACGTCATCTCTATGATAGCCAATCGCCTGAGCGCTGTGATCCAGGCCTTCTACATGTGCTGTTCTTGTCAGATGCCACATGGGTAAGACTGACCTCAAACTTTAAAGTTTCTTTCCACTTCACACAGGCAATTTTAGAAACTTAACTGCAGAGAACAGCTTGTTCGTAAATCTCAGTAGTTATGAGATCATGAGCATGGTGCTGGCATGTGTAAGGTTTGATTCCCAGCGGGAACACGCAAAGTGACAGAATGTATAGCTTGAATGCACTGTAGGCCGCTTTTGTTAAAAGCATCGATAAAAGCATGTGAACTTTATAAGCGGAGCTAAAAGCTACAAAAGTGTGGAATGTGACCCCTGTGAAGTTCGTGGGAAGTAGAGGAGATCCAAGAATAGTGTTTTAATAGACGTCTACTCATGAGCTCATTCGCCGTGAGTGTTCATAATGTCTCCTCACCCCGACCCCACTGCCTTTCTAATGATAATGTTATTAGACCATTAAATCACTCTTTAATTAATGCATAATTTATAGACTCTCATTGGCAAGTCTGAGACCCTGCATACTCTTCTTTCATTTTCTTTTTTCTTCCCTGATATCTAGCATGACCTCCCCTCGATTCATCGAGTTTGTCTGTAAACATGATGAAGTGCTCAAGTGTTTTGTGACGAGGTAAGTCCAGAGTGTTTATTTATTTATTTAAATGCATTTATTTAATAAGAGGAGAGAGAGAAAAAAAGATATACACTAGCACTTAGAAGGTTTGGGTCAGTAAGATTTTTTTTTAAAGAAATTAATATTTTTGTTCAGCTTGAATGCATTAAATCACAGTTTCCACAAAAATAAATAAATAAATAAATAAGCAGCACAAATGCAATCACCATTGATAATAATAAGAAATGTTTATTGAACAGCAAATCAGCATATTAGAATCATGTGACACTGAAGACTGGCGTAATGGCTGCTAGTATTTAGTTTAATATTTTTTTTTTTATGGCATCTCATAATCCCATTGTAACTAAACACCAATTCTGGTTTCAAGCTCTTGGGCTAGAAGCACCATGAAAGAGCTGCATTCAAATTCTTTCAAAATATCTACTAAAAATGACAGAACATATGTGAGTTTGGAATTACACGAGGATGAGTAATAGTACAATAGTAGATAATAATGATAGAGTTGAATTTTCAGGTAGACTTCTCCTTTAAGCTTAAAGGGTTCTTATTATGCTTTTTCACTTTTTCAACTTTAGTTAGTCTGTAATGTTGCTGTTTGAGCATAAAAAAAGATCTGCAAAGTTTACAAAGCTCAAAGTCCAATTCAAAAGGTGATATTTTATTTAACGGAAATCACTTTTCAAAAACTACAACAAACGACTTGTTTGGACTACAACGCATGAAATTTCACAACCAGGCGCAGAGTGGAGCCAGTCACAACACACACTGGCCCAGCTAACCAATCACAGCACATTTCATATTTCAGAAGGCGGGCCTTCATTTGATACAGGAACGATTCGAGCCGTTCATGCCAGACTGGGCAGAGAGGTGTTGTAATAATGCAAAATATGTAAAAAATAATGTGTTTTTCGAACAACCGAGTATGAGAGCCTGTTCTAGTACACCCCCAAAACAAAATCAAGACCTTGTAAAAGAGCATAATAGGACCCCTTTAAGTTTAAGGCTAGTGGTGTGTATGTATGTGTGCTATGTTTAGGTCTGTGCTTTTAAAACAGTTTCTCACAATTGCTCATTTATTGTTCCCAGGAATCCCAAAATCATCTTTAACCATTTCCACTTCCTGCTGGAATGTCCTGAGCTCATGTCCCGCTTCATGCATATTATTAAAGGACAGGTAAGCATGATGTACAGTTTCCTGATCAGATCCTGTCACTGATGTGGACTTCATCAGGGCCCCACAGTTTCCACAGGGCCTAAAAAAAAGGAGTCACAATGCAATTAAAAATTACATGTTATTCTCAAGAGTAAAATATTTGTCTTTATAATATTTCATCTAAATTAAATATTATTTCTTTCCTTAAATTTCCTCAGCCATTTAAAGACAGGTGTGAGTGGTTTTATGAACATCTTCTGGCTGGACAGCCAGACTCGGATATGGTGCACCGGCCAGTTAATGAAAATGATATTCTGCTTGTTCACAGAGGTAGGACATTTTCTGCATTATCTGTTCAAAAGCTCCTTCATCTTTCAGCCTTCACATCCTTCGTTCATTTTTTATCATTGTATTTCAGACTCATTATTCCGAAGCAGCTGTGAGGTTGTATCCAAGTCCTCCAATGAGAAACTCAAACAGGGCATTGCAGTGCGGTTCCATGGTGAAGAGGGAATGGTAAGCTTGAATATTTCACCTTCAATCTCCTCAAAAAAAAAAATAGTACGTTCTATATGGTATATGAATATTAGTAGTATGAATGAAATTAGGACAGACCTGCATCTGCCATGTTGTTTCTATCATGTGACCTACCATTGTCCGTTGTGTCACTTCACTGCCATTTATAAATCCTCTCCTGTGGCCTCATGGGATAGTAAAGTGTCCATCGACGGCACACTTCAGAGTCCGGAGGGAAGTAGGTTATCTGGGCACTTTTTGCCTACTGTTTTTCGAAAACTATGAATTTCAACATTACTGTTTTTGCAGCCTTTTTTCATCTACTCCATACAGTAGGGAAGTGTTCGATTTTGGATGTAGCATGTTTTAAGGGGCCTCCCACAGATATTAGTTCCAACCCTAATAAAACACACCTAAACAACCTCATGAAAGTCGTCAAGAGCCCTTACCCTTTGCAAAAATAAATAAATAAAAGGCACAGTGCAGCAGTACACTAAAATGTGGTTTACGAGACACGTGATCCAAATCGACTGTTAAAGGGTTAGTTCACCCAAAAATGAAAAATCTGTCATTAATTACTCACTGTCATGTCGTTCTAAACCCATAAGACCTCTGTTTATCTTCGGAACACAAATTAAGATATTTTTGATGTGTTCTGAAAGCTCTCTGACCCTCCCATAGACAGGGTACTACCACGATCAGCGTCCAGAAACGTGACAAGGAGATCGGTAAAATAATCCATGTGACATCAGGGGTTCAACCGTAATATTACGAAACTAAGAGAATACTTTTTGTGCGCTAAAGAAAAAAAAATAGCGACTATAATTTCAACTGAACGCAACCCGTATGTTGTTCTGTGTCAGCTGTGCCACGCGGATATGTTTTTTGCTTTGATTTGAATGAAAATAATGGATCCACTTGGCGCAGCGCTGTATACATTTAGTGGATACTCTCTAAAATTGAAAAATGGCTTTTGGTGCAAAAAAGAGATCAAAAATCATATATGTTGTAATCTCTCATTCACCACTGTAGAAGTTTACCAAACTATGACAACGTCTGCTCTTGACAATCATGGAAATGTGAACATGGTTCGTTACAGGCAGGTGTAGGGTTTTTTTTACGTTTGGGACTAAAATCTGCCAAACAGTGGTCCTCTAATACACAACATACATATGGATTATATGAAATTAATGTTGTTGTTTTTTTTAAATAAAACTCTATTATTCAATAAAATATAAGAATACAAAAAACCCAAAAAAAAAAAAAAAAAAAACTTAACCAGCCTCACTTTGGCTACCATCTGACCAAAATGAGGTATCTTAAGGCACCATAAACTTGCTTTGTGTCAAGAGTGTACTTGTGTTAGCTTTATATTTGTGCATGTTATGCATGTATTGGCTATTTTACCAGATTTTAAAGTATTTTTTTCTAAGATTTTGCTGCAGTGGTGTAGATCTTTGATTAATGGCATGAATGACTTTATTCTGTCCTTTTCTTAGGGTCAGGGGGTGGTCAGAGAGTGGTTTGACATTCTGTCCAATGAGATCATCAACCCGGACTATGCACTGTTTACACAATCAGCCGATGGTAAATTAATTTCATGTACAATACGGGTTGGGGTGCTGCACCTATCAGCATTTCTTATTGAAATACAACTCTGTTCTGTTGGTGATCTGTCACACTCATCAGTTAATATGCAAATGGACAGATAAGGATGTAATTCATATAATGCCCTATTGGTAGGTGTGTGTGTGTGTGTGTGTGTGTGTGTGTGTGTGTGTGTGTGGTCACACACAAGCCAAACTCTATTCTCTAGCTATTATAGTGTATCAATGTATGAGACACAACTCACAAGTCACTTTCACCAACCGAGCTTTCTGGGAATTTTAACCCTCCCACGAAATTCCTGATCTCGTGGATTCATATTTAGAAGATTAGATTTTGTCTATGAAAATTCACTGAACAGCGTAAATGTGTATGTCCCTTTAAAGTTGCATTGTTTCAAAGTCTTTACATACTGTAGGTGCGATGACATTAAAACCATTTTCTGGTGAACTTGATCCCATTTGGAAATCTGCGTGGGAAAATCTTTTTACTCCCACACAAATTTCTGTGATTTCCTATTGAAACTACTGGATTTCACACATGAAAAGTCTCTGAACAACAGTTAATGTAACCGTACCATTACAATACAAATTATATGCACAGATTTATTGGGAAAAAAGATCTACATTCTTTAACAACCGGAGTGCGGGAGAGCCCAGCATGGAACGGTCTGCTTTTTCCATGTGAAAATCTAAGCCAGACAATGACTTTTCAATTTATCAGTGTGTGAAGAAGCTCATTGGTCACTGCCAAGGGGAAGCTTGATGTTGGCTGTGGGTCTGCAGGGCTATGAGCTCAACAGGGAGTCGCTTGGGCCATTAACATCCTCCCGCTGAGAGATGTGGACGTTGCCTCTGACTCTTGGCTATGTAAATGAAGCTTATGACTCAAAAGCAGCAAAGAAATTGGATAGTGGGTCTCTGCCTTTAGATAAAACACCTCCTCTATGATTAATACATTAATGCAGATACACTGTTTCAGATACGCTGTGTTTTTTAAATGTTTATATTTATGTTTTGCATGCTTATATGTGTTTCTTTTTTTTTTTTTTTTTTAAAACAGGTACCACGTTTCAACCCAACAGCAATTCTTCTGTAAACCCAGATCATCTGAACTACTTTGGATTTGCTGGTCAAATCCTGGGTCTGGCTCTCTATCATCGACAGCTGGTGAACATCTACTTCACACGCTCCTTTTACAAGCACATACTGGGTAACCCACTCCATGAGAATTTATTCATAATTAATTCTGTATCAGCATTTTTTTTCTTAACATTGAATCTGTTTGTTATACTTAGATTACAGTTAGTATAGACACACGGTTGATGTTTTAATTAAGTGTAGTCCATAAATTTGGTATCACTGATCATGTTTACAAACACAAGAATAGTATAGTTATGCATATGTATCACGTCAACCCGACTGCAACAACTTGATTAAAGCAATATTTTGGTAAACACAGTCATGAACAGGAGAGTCTGCGACATGCGTCATGTGTAAAAGTATGTTTGTGTGGGATCTTTGCAGGCATCCCAGTGAGCTATCAGGATGTGTCGTCCATTGACCCAGAGTATGCAAAAAATCTGCAGTGGATTCTGGACAATGACATCAGTGACCTTGGCCTTGAGCTCACGTTTTCTGTAGAGACCGATGTGTTCGGAACCATGGAAGAGGTTCCTCTCAAACCAGGAGGAACTGCCATTCAGGTCACCCAAGACAACAAGGTGATTTATAGATGTCTTGTTTTTGTTTGTTTGTTTATTTTCTTATAGTTAGACATGTTTACAGTTCTGTTTTTAGTTATGTTATACATACAGTAGGCAACAGCAACATTCTATTCATGAAAGATTCCTGAAAAAAAAAAAAAATCTCACGTTTTCCACAAAACTATTAAGCAGCACAATTGTTTTCAACACTGATCATAATAAGAAATGTTTCTTGAGCAGCAAATCAGCAGATTTCTGAAGGGTCATAAAACACTGAAGGAGTAATGATGCTAAAAATAAAAATAAAAAATTCAAATATAACTTTTTAATTGTAGTAATATTTCACTATATTACTGTTTTTATTGTATTTTAAATGATAAATGCATCAATAAAAAATACATTTGTAAAACTTAAAAAATCTTGTTGGCATTAAACTTTAGAATGTTTTGAATATTTTGGTGAACATTGGAGTATTGCATTATTAATTTAGCAACATTCTAAAATCACACTATTGGAATCAACTTTACAGAACACCTGGGTTAAATGAGCCAGTTACCTAATTTATGTATGTACTGGTATGTATGTATGTATGTATGTATGTATGTATCTATTTATTTATTTATTTATTTGTTTGTTTATTATTAAAACAGACTATTAAAATTTTATTATTAAAATTTATAGATTTGAAATCTAGTAGTATTCTAAACTTTTTTTATTAAAATTTTTTATTCATGAAATCAAAAGTACTTTAGAAAAATATAAACTGTACTTTTCAAAATCATTTACATTTTTATTTGGATCAATTGCCTTCATGTTAGTCGCTCAGACTACTGAGTTCAAAGCATTCTCTCCATGATTGTGAAGAAGTGAATGATGGTGTTTTTTTCTCTGATTTGTCATGTTTCTGTGTGTGTCAGGCGGAGTATGTGCAGCTGGTGACGGAGCTCAGGATGACCCGAGCAATTCAGCCTCAGATCAATGCCTTCCTGCAGGGCTTTCACACTTTCATCCCCCCCTCGCTCATCCAGCTCTTTGATGAATATGAGCTGGTCAATAGATTCCTCCTCTCATCTCTGCATGAGACTCCTGCTTCTATCTCTTTGTATTCTTATGTTGCATTTTTCATTTGGAGTTTCACTCTACTATTTTCTCTCCTGTGCTCACTGAAGAAAGAAAAAAAAATAATAATGTTGGGGGAAAAAAGCATAGTATGTATTGTAGTATGATTTAAGATGGAAGACCTAAAAGCGAAAAAAATGAGATCACTCTTAATTAGCTCACTCTTAGATTAATTCACAACATAAACATAATACTACAGCTTGCTTTTCCACAGGTAATACAGTGAATGCACAAGTAAACTGGAGCCAAGTTACATGCTTATCAGAATGTGTAATGATAATATGCCGTTGTCGAGACACTGCCTTTAAAACAGATGAAAATTAACATCTAAAGAATGAAGAATTCACAAGAGAGTGAAAAAATAGCTAATACTTGTTTCGATGAGTATTTTGGATGTTGAGATATATATATATATATATATATAAACAGTTGAGATATGTTCTATGTTTGTGGGAGCAGGAACTGCTGTTGTCAGGCATGCCTGAAATTGATGTGATGGACTGGAAGAAGAACACAGAGTACACTAGTGGCTATGACCTGCAGGAGCCTGTTATAAAGGTACAGTATCTCATCAGCACCAGCGCATACAAAACAATTATCCTGCTTCACTGAGACGGAAAAGAACAGTAGCTTTATACAGGAAAATATATACCAGTTGACAAATGTCTACCAGGCTGTGATTAGAGACTTCTGTGTATATTTCTTGCAGTGGTTTTGGGAAGTGGTTGAAAATCTCACTCAAGAAGAAAGAGTCCTTCTCTTACAGTTTGTTACAGGAAGGTACGTATACTGTAGTTATTTCCTTATGCTGTATTTTGTATTCTACAGTGTATCACTTCAATTGCTGTAAATATTGTACGAAATTACCTCCTGACAAATTATAGTTTTATGACAAGTTACAAAATAGGCTTTTAAAAAATGTGATTAATTATATTTATTTATTTATATGTTATTTTTTTTCTAAAAAGCATGCCTTTTTCTAAAAAGGAAATATTTAATACATAAGCCCTGAAAAATAACATGAAAAATAAAAATTGGAGGTGAAAAAATAATGAATTAGATTATTTTGTTACAATTCTAACTGTTTTTTTTTTCTTGCAATTGTGAGTTAATTTTTTTTTTTTTCGTCTTTACTTAGAGTGAAACTGTAAGTTAATCTTCTTCAAAAGCAGTGCCATTATTACCTCGCTTGTGAGAAATAGAGAGAAATAGAGTATGTGCTTTCCATACATAATGAAACGTAATTTTGTGTCAAAAACGAAAATAATTAGTTATTTTTATCTTGTTGTTTACTGTATTTATTCACTTGGTCAGTGTCATTGTGGGGTTTGGTTATTTTGCTGTTTTAGGCTGTAAGGACATTTGAAATGTCTGAAATCATTTGGAGAAGTGATAATGAACTGTAATGTGGTCACGATCTGTCTGGAACTACTTTAGATGTGCGTAAAATAATTGCAAACCTTAGAAAGTTTGTCAGCCAATCAGATTCAAGCATTCAACGGCCCCATAGGATAATTCTGATTATATGTTACAATTCTGATAATTCCTTCTCAGAATTGCAAGTAGCAGTCCAATTTGTGACAAAAAGTCACATTTACCTTATTTATTTATTTCACAGTGAAACCGGCTTCCATATCATCCTGATATCTTTTTTTCCTTTGAATCTTTTCTCTATTTTTTTTCTCTCCATTTCTTTTTCCTTCTATAGGCTTTTTTATTTTTTTCTTGCTGCCTAACATTTTTTAAAAATTGAGAAAAATTGGAGAGAATTCTTAAAAGACAAACACTGTTTTAG
Organism: Cyprinus carpio; assembly: GCF_018340385.1. NCBI lineage: Eukaryota > Metazoa > Chordata > Actinopteri > Cypriniformes > Cyprinidae > Cyprinus > Cyprinus carpio. The sequence continues at coordinate 1,855,636 of NW_024879345.1, read as the reverse complement.
TGTTTTGTTACGTAAATGATCTGCTGTCTAATATTTGTCACTGCCAAAAACGTGGGATTTGTGCCTCTCTTTTAAGTAATCCTTTTTTCTTCTAACAGTTCAAGAGTTCCTCACGGAGGATTTGCTTTTCTGATGGGCGGCAGCGGTCTGCAGAAGTTTACTATTGCTGCTGTGCCCTACACATCAAACCTACTGCCTACCTCTAGTACATGGTGAGAGACTTATGAATAGTGTTGTTCAGATAGAAGCACTAGAGGGCAATGTGGCTCTTCTAATATTTCTGAGCTGTAAACACAGAGCTACTTTAGAACATAATGTTGAAGAATTGGAAGAGTGACTAAGAATAACAAATAGAAAAAAGTGCATGTAATGAAACTGGTTTGACTCTCACACTGTAGCATCACTGATCTCTTTGCTCTCTTAGTATCAACATGCTGAAACTCCCAGAATATCCCAGCAAGGACGTCCTGCATGATCGTTTGCTGGTTGCACTGCATTGTGGGAGTTACGGATACGCCATGGCATGACACTGGCTTTTGCGTTTGCTGAGAATTCTGCTCTGTGGACACACGACGCATACATGGCTCAGTTCAGGGATTCTTCAACACTTCAATTCAAAAGCCTTTATTTTATTTTTTATTTTTTTGTGGCACATGAAATCTATGACAAGGACATCAGTGAATAATGACATGAAATAATGATACTTCAGGAACTGAAACTGTTTTGCATATGTATAAAGGATGTCCAAGTCACATTTCACCATAAAGTCAAAATAAGAATTAATATTTTGCATATATTATTATTATTATTATTATTATTATTATTATTATTATTATTATTATTATTATTATTATTTTATTATTTTTTTGCCTGTTATTTTACATTGCTACAATAGTCATTTTTTTCTGTATTACATCAAATACACTACTATTTTACAGTAAATATTATAATTATTATTATTATTTAGTAAAATAAAATGTAGTTTTCTAATTCATCATAAAAATAGGTTATGCATTTAAATATTTACTTTTTTTTTTTTTTTGGTGAAATATGACCTTGGGTTCACACTTATAAATTTGCCAATGACTGAATCCAGATGGCCTGTTACATACAAATGTCAGTTTTCTTTTACATGAATAAGTGTACTCCAGGCTGTATTATTTCAGTTATTTGATGCTGTTCAGTTCACACCATGCTTGATTTGCATGTGTGAGCAGATGCATGTGAGACAGTGAAATATCTATAGCTTTTATCATAACTGACAACTGTCAACACATTATTGAAAATTGTCATTTTGAGCGGTTTATTATTTTCTGTTGCAGTGTTGTATTGGTCTCTTGTGGCACACTTTCAGTTAGTGGTCTATAAAGTTCCTTAATCTCTCATGATTACTGTGCCATATATATTTTCATGTACTCAGATGTATTTAGTTATATATGGTGTTGTCAGCATAGTCAAAGAATTCTTAATTTTATATTTGTCTAAGTTGTTTGTGTGTTAAGTTATTCAGTATAAAGTATCAAATAATGTTATATGTGTGCCAAAGATTCTCACAAACAAATCATATAATTTCTTCTTGTAAAACAAGGACATGTCATGAGATAATTTTGAAAAGGGAAGACATATCATTTTAGGAATGTACCATATCTTTACTATTGGTTGTGGTTATATATATATATTTATTCTGATTTATTATTATGAATTTGGATTCAAATTTGTTTTTGTACTTGTAATAACAGAATAAACTGCACAATCTTTTGGATATTACAGGTGGGCATAAAAAAATATTAAAGTATGCTTTTTATTACAAATGAAGCTAACTGGTGTTGTTTTGAGTTGTATATGATGTGAAATTTATGTTTGTTTAACCATTTTACCAGTTTTTTTTTTTTTTGTCAGGCCCGGGCTCGAAGCAGTTAAAGTTACATTTTTGAAGGAGTTCATTTCAGGCTATCAGCTACACAGAGCCTGCAGCGTAGTTCCTGTTTATGTAAGCAGCCTTTAAGATGACTACACACACGCACACACACACACACACACACACACACATATATATATATATGTATCCTGAAGAAAATGTAAGTGGTGCAAAACTCATCATGACGCCAGGGTGTTCAGAATAGTTTTTCTACGTGTAGCTATGTGGTTTGTTGCTAGGTGGTTACTTGCTGCCCAAGTCAAAAGATTCCTAAGACAGAAAGTAATAGCACTCCTCACAGATGATTCATGTTCGTAACACAAATTACAGGAAGAATTCTTCCCAAAGTGCATTATTTGAACAAATCCCTAACTGATGATGAGTGGTAGAGTGCTGCAGTGATGACTTATATTTGTAGGCCAACCAGAAGTCCCTGAAATTCCCCTGGATCCCTTGACAAGTTTTGTTTATCATGATAATCTAAATAACTGAATTAAAGATATAAACCAACTACGCCACGGTCACATGACTTCAACATCACCACCAACAAGCTTCTGACACCTCTTACAGTCTATATATATATAAAAACATTCCTTAAAAATTTTACTTTTTTCTTCTTTCTTCTTCTTCTTCTAACTTTGAATAGTTTGCAAGAGCGAGACTGTAAACAAAATGAGGCTGTGAATAGTGAGTAAGTACCTGTACTAGTATTGTGAGTAGGTTTGGAACCCCGAAACCATATGTAACCGGTATGTAGCCTACTAGAACTGAATCAGAATGCAGATTTCGGTTCCTCATTTCGGTGCCACTTCAGTGCCTGAGTGATTGATTGAAATACTTGTCTTGGTTCTCCGAAATGGATTTAAGAAGCATGGGTGTCGCTAGGCCATTTTTGGCGGGGCTATAGCGATTAGCTACATAAACTGTACACAAATTCGTGATTGCCTCAGAGCCACTCCCGTTTAAAATTTCATATGAAAACGGCGGCAGACTTCGTCTCCTCCCCGTCTTTTTTCAGCGTGCTCTTCAATCTGCAGACTGCGGCGGCACAGCGCGAGCAGACTTGAACAGAAACAGAGGACACAAGGTGTGTGTTTATCAATAGATTGTTATTTATCTGTGCAGTTCTTTGTCATAGATACAGTTTACAAAAGGTCATGAGGGACCAGTCGGTTTCTCATCTACTGTAAAGTTTTCACTGCGTTCACCCCTCATCACACTTCAGCTGTTTCCTCCAGCAAATGGCATACCAAACAGTCATTCATAATATTTACTATAAAACATGTATGTTTCCTATTTTCATTTGAAAATTGAATTTTTAATATAAAACATATTACAGTGCATGTGGCATTCTATACAGTCAATTACAGACCTGATTAAAGACAGCACTCATTTTAACTAAATATCAGAGTGATTGACAGAGATAGAATACAAACATTATGAGTGGTTTTGTATCAAATATAGTTTTGTAGTAAATAATGACCCAGATCGTGAAATGCATTTATTAGCCTTAGAGTAAGTGAAGTACAACTGAGAGCATCCGAGGAGCATGTGAATGCTATATTTATTTGTAATATTTTAATGTTCTTTAATGTTATCCATTTCTTTATTTATTAATTTTTTTAAGTATCAATTTGGCACCGCTATCGTAAAAACCCAATCGATACCCAACCCTAATTGTGAGTACTAGTGAGTAACACTATTAGTGTTAACACTTATTAATGTCCCACACAACCTCTGTAGTCCCATTTAGCCATTTGTTAGCAGCCACCTTTTTCAAGACATGTAAAAGCTTAAAACATCACTATGGAGAATAAAAAAGTGAAAATATCTTGAGCTTGTGTTCACCACAGACCTTATTTCAGGCAGTTACCAAAAAACCCATTCAGAAAAACAATGGGTAAATGATAAAATGACAACCCAATGACTTCAGGACAATGGAACCAGAAGTGATAAAATGCTAACTCATTTTTGGGTTTTGGCCTACAAATATACTTCATCCCTACAGCACTCCATTGCAGTGGTATATAATCCATGCCACTATAATAAACAGCTTTCTTTAATAAGAACATTTTACACTGACTTCACTCAAAAATCTACATAGTTCCAGATTTAATTTATTCTGCTTAAACTCAGCATTTTATCAACAGATGAACACGACCAAGCACGTTACAATGTGCTACGCATCAGTTTCTGCCCACTATTACCACAGTGTGCATGAGGCCCTTGGCAGTTGGCAAAAGTGCAGTTTTGATATCACCTGCCCACTACGCCAGTGCTATTGTAATTGCAAGCTGCTCTCCATTGCAACGCAACATCCAGAGCTAGAGCGACTCAGCATGGGGGCTCGCCCGAAGCTGGGACAGATGCGAACTAAACATATGTCACCATGACACCCAAGCAAAAACAAGACTGAAAGAGTCAGAGAAGCAGGGGGAACTAGAATAAGCTTGACAAAATAGAGTATACATTCAGACTTACTGTGTAGAAGCGTGTGATTTGTTGCACGCCCCAATGGATAGATGGAACAGATCAAGATTGTACTTTTCGTGTTATTGTGCTTTTCCAAAAAGTTTTGCCTCTCCATACCCTCTTGTGTGACCCCCTCGGTACAAATCGCGGTCCTGGATCACACAGAAAGGGCACCTACAGTAGCTCAAACCAAGAGGCCACATTCGCGCCGGTGATTAAAGGCGCAGGGGCTCAAGCACCCCCAAACCCCGGCCACACCCCCGTGCACGCCACTGCTGCAGAGGATCCATTGGGGAACATAATGATGAAATGCTAAAGTTCTCCAAATCTTAACCGACAAAGAAAAAAAGACATTGACATCTTGGATGGCCTGACAGTTAGCAAAATTACATTTTTGGCTGAACTATTCCTTTAAGCTGTGGAAAAAAGTCACTCTCTTTTGAGTTCTTATTGGTCAGTGGATTTCTACATTTGTCTTAGACATACCCAGCCTGAACTCCAAACAAGAGGTCATGTGGCTCAGTGGACAGCTGGTGACAGCTGACGCTCTGTGCTTAATATTGCCTTAGTCATTAGTTCACAATCCACATTATTATATATATTTTTAAACAGTATTATGCTATAATATTTGTTTATCTGTTTATCACAAAATGGTTATGATCAGTTATATATAAAGGAGGCCACTTGATGTGTGATGTTCATGCAAAACCAAATATCCACAATCAACAAGCCAGCAGGTACACAAGCTCTCCTTATGGAGACACCCCAAAGCACACATACTGCAGTGCTCACAGACGGTTACCATGATCGGACAACAGTCTTAACATGTTCTGGCATTCTTGTTACAGGAGCTGCTCTCGCTCATTAATTCTCTTGCCTGCTCCCCGTATGCGGCTGGGAGGACGATGGGTATCGCGAATAAGCATTGCCAGATTGTATAGTTTTAAAGAACGTTTAATATGCAGAGTGTGTTCTCTTATATGAATTGCTTTTGACATGCTGTTGGAATGTTTGGCCATACTATCTTCTGCTGCCATCCAGTAATTTACATTGTTATACTTTTACTTAAACAAGGGTCACTTCTCACACAAAATTTCACAGCTATATTCTATTTGATCAGGTTTATATCAGTCACGCTGAAAGACTTGTCCATGACCTTCCTTTACTGTGGGAGGCTAAGCCTGTATGAGAAAATTACCATTTTAATATTCAGTTAACGGTAAGGCTTCAACTTTCATTTTCATGATATTCCTGAAATGTATATATTAAAAAATCCCCAAAGGTGGCTATTTGACTTTAATATTCAATACTTCTAATCCTAAAAACTGCGGCTCACTATTGTAAATGTTTAAGTTTTGTACTAAAGCAAAAATCACTGTTGCTAATTCTCATACTCAGGATTTTGAACAAACCCCTAACACTAACTATTAAACTGAAGCACATAGTATGCTTATATGCATTTTTAAATATGCTTATATTTATCTTGTCAAACTCACTTAAGGTGACATTATTCTCCACGTGAACTAGCTTAAAAATGACTCATCTTAATTGAAATTCCCCTAAGAAAACATTAATGGAGTTATTAGATTTAACTGAAATATATAGATTGTTTTGAACTGATTACTTTGCAAATGTTTGAATTCTGATTTTCACTGCAGTAGTAATTTCAATAAGTGCTTCCCAACTGTTGAAAATAAACAGGTTTACCAACTTTTAAAATGGTGGAGAAAACACAAGGAAAGTGATTTCAAAAGACCTTAATATTTATTGTGGTTTATTTTTTAAATATGCATTGTATGTTTTATATAAAAGCGCCAGAATAAATAAATAAATAAATGATTTTCTGCATGATCTTCGATTAGAACAATATAAAAATGCACTTTAAATAAATATTTTAGATTTTTTTTTTCCAATGTAGTTAGCAAACTAAATTAAACGTCTAACAAAACATTTAAGTTAAGTTAACTTTGTACTTTCATATTATTACTAATTTAGCAAATTATTTCAGAAAAAAAATCGTTATATTAATAAACACTTTAACATATGTCAAAAGAAAATATATTGATCAAGTGTGGTGTGAACTTTATTATAAATAAGCTTTATAGTTTGAATGAATCCCTTTTGAAATCACCATATTAAAACCAATAAAATTCACTAAAAATAAATAAAAGTCATAACTACAAATGACAAAAAATTAAATACAATTAAACGTAGTGCTGTCAAATGATTAATCGTGATTAATCGCATCCAAAATAAAAGTTTTTGTTTACATACTATATGTATGTGTACTGTGTATATTTATCATGTATATATAAATACATACACATACAGTAAATATTTTGAAAATATTTACATGTATATACATTTATATATTTATATTCTTATATTTTATATTATATATAAATATATTTAATATATAAACATAACATATTTTTCTTAAATGTATACATGCATGTGTTTGTAATTATATATACATAATAAATTTACACAGCATAGACGCATATATTATGTAAACAAAAACTTTTATTTTGGATGTGATTAATCGTGATTAATCATTTGACAGCACTAAGATAAACTAATGAATTTGGATGTAACAAATAAGAGTATTTTTATTAAAAAAAGTCTCTTCTCCAATCTCTCCTCTACATCGCTGCTTCTACCAACAGTCCTGAATTAATGTTCTTTACTGTTTCTGCTCCAATCTCTCCTCTACATCGCTGCTTCTCTTCTCTAATGTAGTCAAAAAGCCTAACAATATTCATAAAAAATAAAATAAAAAAATAATAATAAATACCAAGGTATCAGATTGTCTCGCACTCCCACACTTGTGCACTTTCAGTGGGTATAAACATTGGCAGCCAAGAGGATGAAAGTAGCAAATTTTATATGATAATCATTTGGGTACTGTGTTGGGTGACCACTTCATATCAATATCATTTGAAAACCACTGGATTAGATGCCACTGAAAAGCAGAGGTGAGTTTTTCTGTGGGTGGATACTGTATTCATGTTGACCAGTGGGCTTTAGATCAAAGTAAAATGCAGTGACGAGGGCAGAGATTCAAAGTCAACCCACGCAAAATCAGTGAACAGCAGTGTAAATTAGCATATGTTAATAATATATACATTTAAAAAAGTGTTTATTGTCTGTGTGTAGAAATTTACATATTTTTCATCTACTTCAATAAAATTATTGAAATGTTTCACTGCTATTTCGGTGTGCATGTTTGCGCATATATATATATATATATATATATATATATATATATATATATATATATATATATATATATATATATATATAGTGTGTGTGTGTGTGTGTGTGTGTTATGATATTTTTCTCCTAGCTCTCCTAACTCTTGCTTGCTATCACTCATGAATACACATCAGTGCTTCACAGAGTCTACAGGTCAGCATGTCAAAGCGTTAAATGTGTTTGTGAGTTTGAATTTTCTTCACCTCTGTTTGACATTGGCTCAGATGTATTGGACTTTATATTGTGCTGTGAATTCTTTTGAAGGGCTTTGCCGTTTGCTTCACATATTGATCAGTTCAGTCCATACCTCCAACTCAATGTCACAGAATCTTGCTTCCCTTTGAACTCGGTGTTACAACTGTTTTGAATTATATTGTGTAGAATGAAAGTTCTGGGCCTTTTAAAGTTTAACCATTTACTAACATTTACTTTTGTTCCAAACATATATCACTGCAAACAACTTTGAAATAAAAGACAGTAAGGCATGAATCCCTCTACAAATATAATATTACCTATACGGTACTGGTCCAAAGATTTTTTAATATTTTAAAGTCTTTATTACTCGTTTTTTGTCAAATACAGTAAAATAATATTGTGAAATATTACAATTAAAAAAAAAAAACTGTCCTCAGTCTTCAGTGTCACATTATCCTTCAGAAATCATTCTTATGTGCTGATTTGGTGCCTTCCCCTCAAAGGAGCCACTTACAGGTGCTCCAAAGACAAACCAGGAGGGAGGTGGAGTTGAGGCAGTAAAAGGGAGGGACACCAAGCCCGAGAGGTGATCCTGGAAACCAAGGCAAGCCAGCAGAGCAGGAAGCGAGGGTGGAGCTGGGATCCCCCAATGTGATGCAAATGGGACTGAAGATCAACACGGCAGAGCTTTAGACCACTGAGCTAGAGCAGATGGGACTGAAGTCCTCCATGGCGAAGCATATGGAGTTGAAGATGATCATGGCGGAGTAGGCAGAGCTGAAGACCACCATGGCAGAACAGATGGAGTTGACAAACACCACGATGGAGCTAGCGGAGGTAAAGACCACCAAGGTAGAGCAGAAAGTCACGGTAGAGCCAGTTGAGCTGGAAACCACCAGGATGGACCTGGGACAGTGAACACAGAGACTTTGATGGCCTCGATTGCCATGACAGGGCAAGCACTAAATTTGGAAATGCACTCCATGGCCTCGTCCGAGCAGACAGCAGTTTAAGAGAGTTCAAGGATGACCTCTGTGGTTGTAACAAGACAGACTGAAAATTACATGGCCAACCTCCATGGTTGTGACAGGACAGGCAGAGAGTTCGGGAGGATCTGGAATGAACACCGTCGCCCCGGGAGGATCCGGAGTCTTGACCTTGACCCAAAAACTAGGAACCAATCAGCAAAAGAGCAAAAAACCCAAAACACAAGGAACCATAGAATCGATGGGACCCACAAACTTGGGACCACTGGGCAAAGGAGCACTGAAACCACAGGACTTGGCACCATTGAGATGGCATGACTTGAAAGCAATGAACCCACTTCACTTGAGACTGTCTGGCTTGGGATGCTAGTCGCCCGTACTGACTTTAGTAGTAGGTCTGCCCAACTGGAAATCAGCCCCAAACACCCATGGATAGACTTCCTCAGGTCCAGAGTATCGGCCATAATGGATACAGCTTCTGGCGTGATGGCGGTAACAACAGGAGACTCTGACATGACAGTCCTGATGGCGGGAGACTCTAACGTTATAGACATGATAGCTGAAGACTCTTGCATGGTGTCCATAATGTGTCAAGACTCTGACATAACAGACGTGATAGCTGGAGACTCTGGCATGGTGGCCATAACAGCTTAAGACTCCGGCGTGGTGGCCATGACATCATCAATTGTCAGCGGGCACCGCATTCCTTCTCTACGACACTCACAGTAAAACCAGAGCCACTCAGTTACAATGCAAGATCTATTTAATGTTCCAAAGTCCAGTGAGGATCATGCAAGAGCATTGTGAGCATAAGAGACTTATTCCAAAAACATAAGAAAATTATATTTTTTCCAAACTTTAAACCGGTACCGTGTATGACATCCTCTTAATATATAAAATACAGTGTACCTGGTGGGACTAGTGTAAAGAAAAGTCATGAAAACAGTAAATCCCCATTTAAATTTTGACAGTTTTTTTTTTTTTATATATAAAACTGTATATCTGTATATCTATCCAGGCTAAATGATTGTTTCAGTGTTTCATGGGCTCTTGTTTATTATTTTAATAAGAGGTCTTCAGTAATGGTGCAGCTATTCATGTGCATACAGCGATGTAATACAGCCAAACCACTGGGGGAGTGCTCACAAAGATCTACAGTTAATGCGGAGACTTGCAAATAACACAAGAATTGAGACTCCTCAAAATTTTCTGTTGTTGCTGTCCATAGAAAGCTGTCAAAATATGCATTACATTCTTACAAAACATTCACTTTCTCTCTTGCCATTTTTACAGAGAAACAGAGAGGTGTGTTATGCAGAGATGAAATGTCTATGAAAGACACTAATGCACAGAAATAAACCACTGAAAGACATGTCTGCCTGATCACTTTGACTGTGTTGAGGTCAAGGGTCACACAGCAGCCAGTCAGAATGGGTCAGAGAAGCATTATAGTAAATTGCAATTGAAGAGGACACACACCCTACAGCAGGTTTATTCCAACAATCCCCTCTCTTTTAATTATTCATCGAAGATTATATAATCTGAACTATACAGCATAGCATTTTTATAATGTGTTTCATAAATCATAAGTTACTTGTCAGTTATTATGCTTACCTTATTTTCTCCAGTATTACATTGGCTATAAAATGAATTAACAATAAATAAGGTCCAAGTTGTCTCTCAAATAGAACATAATAATTGTAACTTTAAATGAAAACACCTTTTCACTATTATCCCACAGTGGAGCACCGTATCTATCTATCTATATCTATATATAGCTTTATCTATATATCTATATCTATATCTATCTATCTGTCTATCTATCTATCTATCTATCTATCTATCTATCTATATATATATATATATATATATATATATATATATATATATATATATATATATTATGACAGATAATGTAACATATAAAAACTGTTTTAAAGTGTCTTTAAATCTTTTTGCTTGATGCCATTCATTTCTCTTGTATCATAAATTAAAAGTTTATCTATACATTTAAATTCTGTCAATAGAGCGCTGCATTTTTGTAGGCCAACATATTTTTCTTTGGCCAACCTGAAAGTTCATCACCTTAGGCCCCATCCCAAATGGCACCCTAAACCCTTGTGGCCTTCCTCTGAGTCCGCACATTCATGACGTAATGCTGCTTTGACTGTCGGGTTGAAGTCTACTGCTCCCCAGTGCAGGCTCGGCAGAAGTGTGGATCGAGGGCGCATAACTGCCACAAAGGGGGCGCTAGTGAGCACCCTTATAAACACTAAAATGACAAATGGGACACCCTATTGTCTTGTGGACTTAAAGGACATGCACACACTGCGGCCATAAGTCCGTAAGACAACGAGTGCCCATGAAGTGTTCCTTTTGGGACATGACCTTAGTTCCTTCCTCAAAAACCAAATAGTTTTTTTCAGTTGTCTATTGTATTATTGCAGAAAATAGAAAATCCTCTGAGTTGAGCTGAGTAGTCGGATGTAGTCCCTCTACATCGCAGGTGATCCCACCCACCTGTCACACAGCTTCTTCAGTCTGCTGCCATCAGGGAGGAGACTGCAAAGTCTCCAGGCCAGGGACAGCAGACTGAAGGACAGCTTCATTCATCAGGCTGTCAGGAAGCTAAACCTCCCTCCGACCTTGCGCCCCCCCCTTTGCCCCAGGCACCACTGAACTCTGAACTCCCTCCCCTCTTTTGCTCCCACATCCCCAGGTCCTTCCACTCCCCCCTCCCACTTACAAACTGTGACCTACACCAGACACTTTGTGCAGCATTGGTCTGCTCACTACCTCATTCAACTACCTCTTCAGTCAGTTTAAAAAAAAAAAAAACTTTTTGTCACTTTAATCAGACTGAATAAGCTCTTTTGCACTAAAATCTTTTTATCTGCAATGTTTGTTTACTTCACTGGTTTGCTTTCTTTCTGCCATGTGCCTTGTGCTGCTTTAATTAACTTAAAATTCACTGATGCTCCAGAAGGAAACAAGATGCATTAAGAGCTGGGGGGGGTGAAAACTTTTGGAATTTGAAGATAAAGGTAAATTGTACTTAATTGTGTTCCGGGAAACATACAAGTATCTTCTGTTGCTTACGAAGGGAAGAACTAAATGGAAAAAAATGTATTACAACAAAATAAGAAAAATTTGGCCATCTTCATCGTGTTCGAAAGTTTTCACCCCCGGCTCTTAATGCATCGTGTTTCCTTCTGGAGCATCAGTGAATGTTTGAACCTTTTTTAATAGTTCTGTTGGAGTGCCTCAATTGTCCTCAGTGTGAAAAGATGTATCTCAAAACCATACAGTCACTGCTGGAAAGGGTTCAAATATGCAAAGATACTGGAAAACTGAAGAATCTGCAGGACCTTAAAGATTTTTCTTAAGAACAGTTCTCAGTTTAACTGTTCAGAACAAACAAGGGACTCATGCACAACCATCACAAAACAGAAAGACAGTCGTGGATCATCCAGGTAACCACACACAGTATTAAGAATCAAGGGTTCCCAAACTTTTTAATGGGGCTCTTTTAATAATTTCAGCATTTTTTTTGTCTTGTGGACTAAATGTAAACATCTTTTATGTACAATATCTTACTCAGGACAGTACTAAATAAAAAATAACATGCATTTAGTATGATCTCTCTTATTTTTTGAAAATTATTCACATTTTCACAGACTTTCGAGCCCCACTGTGTGTGTATATATATATATTACATGCCCTTATTTGTATAGTTGTATTTTATATTTAATCTATATCTATCTGTATTTTTATGCTCTACTGTTAGTGTTATCTGTATGCACCAAGGGTCTGAGAGTAACACAATTTCAATTCTCTGTATGTATGTGCTGTACATGTGGAAGAACTGACAATAAAGCAGACTTGACTTGACTTGACTTTAAGCTGGTCATGTGATCTTGCATTACATTTGTAGAAGCAAACTTCTGTACACAAGTAACAGTTTAAATTGCATCTGTTTCTCCAATCTATCAGAAGATTTAAAAAGTACAGTACATGTGCTGTATAAACTACTTATGCTATTTCTATGGTGATTGTTGGAGCTCAGTAGTCTTAATACCCACTCACTTTCACTGAATAAAAGAACAACCGGAACACCCTGCTAAATGTCCTTTTCAGTTCCAAATGAGAGAGAGAAAGTCTTACAGTACGTGTTTCTAACAACATTACGGTGAGTAAATGATGACAGACGTTACATTTTGGGTAAACCATTCCTTTAAAAAAATGTCTGCAATTTCTCTTTCATCTTTGATGCCCGGAGTACTACTCTGAAAAAAAGCAAAAGTAAGATCTGAAGCAGGCTGGCCAGTCTGCTGGGTGATTATGAAGCAGAGAGGTCTTTTGTTATCTTGGAGGAGATAGTCAGTTGTAAACAGCTTTGAAGTTATCGAAAGCACAGAAAGTTAGAGAGGAGTTATTAGATTATTAATTCACTCTTAGACAGGTCAAATAGATTATCCTCGCCTTCATTACAGTAGCTTCACAAGATCTGTGGGAAACATGATTGATGTGTGGCACAGTGTGATAATTAGAGCACTTTAATTGGCCTTAACCCTCAGTCCAGGGCAGATGAAGGTGATGGTGATTTGAATAAGGGACTATGTCAACAGAGAAAAAGGTAAAGTGAAAAGAACAAATCAATAAACTGGATTAAGTTTTGTTTTCAAAGTTATGCATAGGATTGAGCTTGGTTTGACTCAACAAACCCATCATGGTTATCTGAGTCTCAAGGAAGAGTTTTAGTTTGTTATGCCCTCTTATGTAATGTCATTCCAAACACGTGCTAAATTACCATTCTGATAAGCTTCCAATAAGACACAATACAGACTTTTTAAAACAACTGCTTGCGTGGCTCTTTGTATCTTATTAATATTTTAACATGCCGCATTCACAAATCATTGAAGAGTAAGAATCTTAGCTTTCTTCATGTTTTGTTAGAAGACAATGAACAGTTTGATCTACAGAGATTTAGAAGTGGATGCTTTGGGGATGCTGAGTATATGAGGTTTATAATAAGATTATCAAGAAAACAATTCCCTAAATCATCAGTTCAAAGTAAAATCTATCAAAATGGCAAATGGTTTTCTTTCAGAAGAATTGTTTGCTTTTTAGCTAAGAGAGTTGGCACAGACTGAAAAACACTAAATAAACAAATGTGGGTATTTGATGGAAGTGCGGGGCACTAGAGCAGAGCCTTACTGTGTTTGCTTGGGATCTCCAATAATGCGAAACAGCAGAACGAGGGTGGGAGGAGTCAGGTGAGCTCAGGTAAAATAGCTGTACAGACTGCTGACGGCTGGAGGTTTAAATCTCCATTAGGGAGCATAATGCCTCCTTTCAGGGTTGATTTGATTTGACGTGGTTAATGACTTGCTCATTCCTGCATCAGTCCCCTGCCCACATCCTGAGGTGAGCGGTGACATTACCCCCTGTCATTTTTAAATAATAATATATTATAAATCAGTAATAATGCCTTTCTGCTGTCAAAAGCACAATGCAGTGAACTCTGCAGAGGGGTTCTCGAATCTGGAGGGGCTATTTCTTTCTCATTATATACTAGCAGAAATATTGATTACCTGTGTTCACCTGAGTAGTCTTTCATATTTTTATATTTACATTTTACTGTTATTTTTTCCCACTATGCATTAATCTGCTTCTTTTGGCTGGGTCTTGAACTGTGTATTTTAATATGATATATTTAATTTTCTTCTTTTTTTTGTGATATGATTTGCCAAGGGTCAAAACCGTGAATGATGTACCAATTATTGTTTGAAAAGAAAACAAAAGAGCACACAAAAACACAATATGAAGTGAATTTCAGTTAAATATGGTTTCATCCCTCCCTCACAATTTAAAAATATACTAAGAAAAACTTTAATGTAATGCACAAATATAAAACTCTATACCAAAATATGGTTGCTATCTACATAATCTAACAAATGTTCATCATGTAATAATTTTCTCAAAACTGTAATAAAATCTTGGGGTCATAATGTAATATTTTATCAATGCAATAATTTTTTCCACATAATGTAATAGGAATTCATTACATTTTGAAAACACTGTGGCAACTCATAATGTATTTACAAGGTATAACCAGCACACAATGCACAACGTTTACAATATAATAATTATCTTTCAATAAAAATAAATTAAAAAATTAAGCACAGAACGTAAACATTATCTAAAATAAGCTATTACATAAAAATAAAATTATGGTTATTAAGCTACATTGCGAACCCAACATTTTTTATAAAAATCGTACTAATTGTACAATTATGATGTGCTCCGTCATTTTGAGTTGCTTTAACCCAGAAACAAATTGTAAGTTTTATGCACAAAAATAAATAAATAAATAAATGAATAATAATAATATCAAAAAAAGTTTCCACTAATTATGTATTTATTATTATTATTTAAATAATTGTTTGAGATATAGTTATTTAAATGTTCAAAAAGTTCATGGAAAGGAAATCACGGACAGAAAGTGCATCCTGTTTGCTTTCTTTATTTTACAAAAGTACACTGTTCTGTTTTTATTGTGAGTGTACACAAATAAAAGTAAATATTTTGCAGTTTGGAATGATGTCCTACTATATCTGCATGACCAAACATGATGGAGTATTTTATGTTTCTACTGTTCAATCGTGCCAGCGCCTCACACATACACACACAACATATTCTATCATTGCAAACTTGACATCGCAGCATGTTCATTATCAGAATAAAGTAGTCAACCAAAAGTTATACTGCTCAATTTAAACAGTTGGTTGTACAATCCAACACAATCCATGTCATTCAGCATAAGCACCAGCCTGTTGTGGCATTATAAGCTTATTTTTGCCCATGTGAAGAGGATGATTTTCTGTCAATATTGTAAGGTGAAGTACTAAGCCTGTAGTTTACATAATAAATAATAGTTTGGCGCCCAAATATATCACTCATATGTAAACCTTTTTTTTTTTTTTTTTTTTTTTTGTAGAATGAGAGAGGTCTACTGTACCATTTGCTTTCAGTTTTCACTTTAAATGAATTTGCTTGTTTATAGATCCTTATATATATATTTCATTCTTGTTCTGTTCTAACTACCATTAAATTAAAAGAGTTTGTTGTGGAGTGAGGGGAACTAAAATAGCCAATTTTTATAGTATTTATAATGTTTGTACATTACCTGTCTTATATTTTTTTTCCACTCTCTCTCTCTCTGTCTCTCTCTCTCCAAATCATGTGTGTAAGTTGCTACATTTGCCCTTTTTTAAATAACATTCAAAAAACAGTAAAGCCATGTTAGCTCATATGTGTGCTTTTCTACTATAGGACATTAATTTTACATTGCACTGAGTCAAAAATAATCCCTTAAATGAGCTGTATTTTGTCAACCCACATTTTGTGTCCTCTGTCAGGTGAAGTCATCATCAGACTTCTACCTGCAGTTCTAGAAGGGGGAGATAAGAATAATAATGAGAAGTCTACAGAAACCGCTTGCTGGTTTCTGTCAAAACCAGCAGCAACCCGAACAGAAGACTGGATTGCACTGACAGCACATGCTGGTGCAGGCTTTACTTTCTCTAGATATGTGCACAGACTGGAAGAGATGTTTTGCTGATCCATAGTGTCCATGATGTTTGCTGCATTGTGATCTGCTGGGAGGGGGATTTACACAAGTCCATGTATTACCAAGACAATGATCTGATGTAGCTCTGTTCTCATGAAGCAGTAGAGGAACAGGGCACTTTCTAAAACTGGAATCCAAATTCAAACTAATTTTGAATGCTAGCTACTGTAAGGCCAGTTCACACCAAAAATGACAACTATAAGAACAGCTATGATGATAACTATATTAGCATCCACACCAAAGCACAATACATTCTGTTTACTTTAAAATTGCGCTGCAGTTGTTGTCTTCTGCTTTTAATGCTCAAGCTCTTTAAAGTCAGGTGGATTGTGATTAGCATTTAATTGTTCATCACTCCATTAGAAAAAAAAGTATCAATTGTCATATTATCATTAATTAATATGAAATAACAGTCAGAACTATTATTATTATATATATTTATTATTTTTTTTTTTTTTGGAACAATTTATTGAACTTTTAGACAAAATGTAAAATGTATAAAAAAGGAAATGTATTTTGTGTAGTAAGTATAATATTTGATACTTTAAGCTTTTGTGGCTCATATGATGTAGCACCTCTAAGTGTTTTTTTCTGAGTAAAAATATGCAGTTTTGTGCAGTTGCTGATATTTATATGATCAGAAAGTAAGATAAAATTCTGATAGTAATAGATTGTAATGTAAGTCAATGAGATCATTTTTAACAGTTCAGCAGACTATTTAACTTAAAATGCTCTAAATAGCAGTTGTCACTCTATATCTACCAATAATATGTCTCACTAAAATGATATTTAAATGTTTGGTTTTATGATCAAAGTAGTACAGAATGTATCATCAGGGTCACAACATGTAATGCAATAGTTGAGGGATGTAGAAATAAACATCCCTTAAAAGCCTGATGTAACAAATTTGATACTCATATTTTAGCACGATTTTTCTAAAATAAATATAAAAAAGTATAACATTAAGCATGATTAATCAAGTATGCGGCCATTTACTTTTTAAAGTATTTAAAGTATCAACAAAATCAGACAATAGAAGGCATGTAGTAGATTGTGTAAAACAGGACTTTTAATTAAGTTTTGATCATGTTTATAATTTAGAGAAATGTGTATACCAATAACAGTAGGCTATATTGGGTTGAAATTTTATTGTCCTTGGTGTGAACGGGCTTTTATGCAAATGTCATGTGCTCTTGTTAAACAACTGAAATGTTGGTGTTGCAGTGAATGTTTTCATCACATTTCAATGAGAAATAATATCAGAGAGTCACAGCAAGCAGTTTATTTATATATATATTGCAAGCAGGAGTGGGCCACTCACCACATTTCATTTTATACATATGCTTATATTCATGCACATGCCCAATTCTGTTGTAGTTGCAGTAGATTTCAGTCTAGCGTATCTCACCACATTTCCACCATTTACCTCTCACTGATTAAACAGATGGCTCACAATAAAAATAAAGAAATAAATAAAAAAACAATGTCTACTGATGACTCTTTGTGCTAGAAAATACTTTCATTTGAAGTCACATCCACTCTGTTATATATATATTATATATATATATATATATATATAGAGTCCAAACAATATATATATATATATTATATATATAAAGAAATTAGAGGAAATAATATGGGAAATAAGAGTCCAAACACAAGACAAGGGAACACAGGCTGGTATCATGACGTAATACCCCCTCCTTACATAATAATGTGGCTTCCAGACACTCCCAAAACAACAGAAGTCCAAGAGGGAGGCAGAGCAAAGAAAGATAAGGAGTAGGGATAGTGGGCCAGGCCTGTGTAGAGGAAGTGGGCAGAGGACAGAGGTGGAACAAGGAGACAAGGTGGAGCTGAAGACCACCAGGGCAGAGCAGGTGGAGCTGTAGACCCCCACGGTGGAGCAGAAGACCACCACAGCAGAGCTGACAGGACCAAAGATCCCCACGGTGGGGCAGATCACCACAGCTGAGCAGATGGGACCGAAGATCCCCACGGTGGAGCTGATGGAGCTGAAGACCTCCAAGATGGAGCAGATGTCTACCACAGCAGAGCAGAAAGGACCGAAGACCCCCAGGGTGGAGTTGATGGAGCTGAAGACTACTTCAGCAGTACTCATGGCATACGGGACCACCAGGATGGTTGAGGCAGAGCAAATGTCCACCACCACCAAAAAAATAAAAAAAACAGCACAGCGGATCAGGCGGAACTGTAATAGAGAACAATGCCCAGAAAGTCCTTGATGTGGTCCTTGAGGGAGTGATTACCTAGATGCAGGCAGACTAGGGTGACTGCTGCTGGAACCATGTTTTTCTCAGTCGTGTTATGCTGGGTATGAAGGCGAGATAAGATAGATCCAAGTGCATGCAGATCTTAATGAAAAAATGGTGAAACAAACACTGGTAAATAACAAAGAAACACAGAGCAAGAGCTAGAGAAGGAGCAAGACCAGAAAATACAAGACAAGAGCATCAACAGGGGAACAACAATCATGGGATCATGATACATATGTATATGAGTTGTTATCTGGTCACAGTTATAGATATCTAGATACCAGACTAAAGGCCCATTCACACCAAGGATGGTAACTATAATGATAAAAATAAATATATATAGTTTTAAAGGAACACGCCACCGTTTTTCCACATTCCACTATGTTCTTCTGTTCTTCCCTCAACTTAGACGAATTGATATGTACCTCTCTCATCTCTGTAGCATGCGGTGCCACTATGCTAGCATTTAGCTTAGCACCATTCATTCCTTAGGATCCAAACAGGGATGAAGTAAGGAAGCAACCAAACACTTCCATGTTTTTCCTATTTAAAGATGGTTACATGAGTAGTTACACGAGTAAGTATGGTGACACAAAATAAACAGTGGCGATTTCCTAAGTGGATAAAAATTATGACTATAATGTATGGTGGAAGAGCACTTCGCAGCACTTCGACCTCGGTGCAGTAATATCATCACTCCTGAAACCCTTCTGAAGTGCTTCTGACCCTTCTGAAACCCGTCTGAGATGCTGAAGTGCTCTTCTTATCATTTTTATCATTTTCACTTGTCAAACAGTGTTTTTTTTTTTTTTTTTGGACTTTGGTGATGATGAGCTTCTCCGCAATGTTGTCTACTGTTTTAAATGTGTGAGCCCTTTAAATCTGAATCAATAAAAACATTATGAAAGTGAAAAAATAATCATCAAATTAAAAAAAATTAAATAAAATAAAATCATTACAACCATAGTAAACCAATGGTGCTTTTGGGAAACAAATCCTGAAAGTCATCACAACAACTTACTAATATATTGTTGACGTTAGAGTTGTGGTATGGACGCTGCTAACTGAGAAAGATTTTTAGAACTTTATCTAGTTATCCTCTGGCCCTCTTCGTTCAGGAGTCACACTTGCCTCCTTCACGGTCAAAAGTGACTGACGGCTTGAAAGGTTTTTTGTTGTTTTTTTTTTTCCTCAGGAAAATCAGTGTAATATATTTTTGTTCAATAATATTTTTTATTATTATTTATGATTTTATGTTACTATTATGAATTTTATGATACTATGCAATATTTATACAATTTTAATTAGCTATTTTCTCCATTAGAATTAATATTTTTTTATTTCTTTATTTATTTTCTATTTTATATAAATGCAATATTTCACATTAAAATAGAGTGAAGGCATTTGAAATTCATTTTTTGAAGTGAGATTTGGGCCATCTAAAAAACTAGTGCGTAACCTCTTGTATTAGCACCTTATATAGACAGAGGCTTTTGGATTCCCATTGTTTTTAGACATAATTTCTTCATTTATGTATTTATTTTTTTAGGTTTTGCATTTAGATGTATATCTACACATTCTAAAAGACTACTTTTTGTCAAGGTTTAGATATTTTTGGTTAGATAAGTATCAGGTTATGGTTACAGTCAAACATTAAATCTTGTTGGAAAGGAAACACATAGAAAGCCTTTTTTTACTCAGTATAGAAAGCATTTTTGTTACTCATTATTTGATAATTAAAAAATCTAACAAAATAATATTTTAATGGCTAATGCCTTTAACCAACACTTTGCTTCTATTGGTAGTTCACAATTATCTGAGCTCTCTTACTCTACCACAACAAATATTGTGAACAATATATCTTTCTAATTTTCAACAATTTATCCCTCTGAAGTCCTACAGGTTATCTCAGAAATAAAATCTTCTAATGGTGCTGGTCCTGATGGTCTGGACATGAAGTTTATTAAACTTTCTTCTCATGTACTAGCAGTTCCACTATGTGATTTATTTAATTTATCACTTTCCACCTGTGTAATCCCATTAATGTGGAAATTTGCGAAGGTAATAGCATTACACAATGGGGGTGATTCACTTGAAGTCAATAATTATAGGCCAATTTCCATAATCAATAATGTAGCTAAGATATTTGAAAAGCTGATTTTTAGGCAATTGTCTAAGTATATTAATGACTTTTCCCTCTTATCTCCAAATCAATCAGGATTTAGACCTCATCACTCGACAACAACAGCCCTTACATTATTTACCAATGATATTTTTTCAGCACAAGATAATACCAGGTCTACTGGTGCAATCTTTATTGACCTCACTAAGGCATTTGACATGGTCAATCATTATATTCTTCTGGACAAACTATATGCTATTGGTCTTTCCAAATCAGCTGTTCTCTGGTTTAATTCATATCTGCATTACAGATGTCAAAGCGTGTCTTTTAATGATGTTCTCTCCCAGACTAGAATTATTGAAAACAGGTGTCCCTCAAGGTTCTTCCTTAGGGCCTCTTTTATTTTCCATTTTTATAAATGATCTTCCACAATTATGCTCAGACTGTCAGATTCATCTATATGCAGATGACACAGTTGTGTATACATCCAGCTTCGATATATCTAAGATTCAAACCTCACTTCAATTTGATTTTAATCTTATTCAAACATGGTTTTCTTCTAATTTACTTCTGCTGAATAAAAACAAGTCTTATAGCATGCTTTTTGCAACTAGATCTAAACTCCATAAGCAAAATATTTCTCTTCATGTTAAATTTGTGGATGGTACACCTCTAAAGAATGTTGAGGAGTTTAAATATCTAGGCCTTTGGCTCGACTCCCAACTTACCTTTAGAACTCATATAGATTCTATTGTAAAAAACATAAATTGTAGTTTAAGAATATTATACCGCTCAATTAATTGTTTTACAAAACAGATTAGATTAAAAATTATTACTCAACTATTATTGCCCATAATTGATTATGCGGATGTTGTTTATCAGAACACAGCTGATCTCAATCTTACACCTTTGAATGTGATTTATAATAGTATATGCAGATTTGTTTTAAGGTGTCCATTTATAACACATCACTGCCAAATGTATCAGTCATTGAATCTTCTTTCACTAAATTCTAGACGGCAGTTTCACTGGTTGCAGTTTGTTCACAAATGCATTTTTTCAAACTATCCATCTTATTTGAAACAATATTTGATTCCATACCAAACATCTTATAGCCTAAGAGACACGGACTATCTTTTCTTTTCTGTACCAAAGATATCCAAGGAAAGTGGGAGGAGAGCATTTAAATTTAAAGCCCCTTCTGATTGGAATGCTTGACCTAGGTCTTTTAGATAAATTTCCTCCTTCTACCAGTTTAATATGTCTCTTCTTAATCATTTGCATACCAGTTGCAACTGTTTTCCTAATGTTTGACATGAATATATTTGTCTATATGAATAACTCTAATTGTTTGTTTAATTTCTAATGCTTGAATTGGAGACGAAATGGGTGGTTTTGATGTGATGGAGAGCTTTTGTCTTTGTTTTGTTAGTATGTAGGCTATGTATGTATGTGAAGTATGTTTTGTTTTTGTTTTGTTTTTTTGAGGTCCCCTCGAAAACGAGATGTTACATCTCAAGGGGTTTTCCTCTTCACAATAAATTTGACAAATAAGGAATGGATAGTTATCATTCAAAACACTTTATACAAACATTTTGTAATTGATATTTTATTCAACATAATTCAATAAATGTTCATAAAACTTCAGAAGGGAACAGCAATTATGATGAAACAATAAACTAACAACAGCAAAAACAATCAGTATCAAACTGTGGATGTAAAAAAGAGGAATAAAAATTTAACAATTATAAACAATTTTAACTATATATATATATGCAAACTGTAATTATTTTATGCATTGCTGCACATGCAACAGATATCAGGAACATCTGTTAGGCTAAAATAAGATTAAACAATAATTATCAAACAGTAAATTAAAGAAAAAGAGGTATAAAAATCAAAATAACCATAAATAAATAGAATTGTTACTATTTACATACAAACAGTAATTATTTTACACATTGCTGCAAATGCAAAAGACAGTATTACTGCACACTGGAAGTTTGCACTTTATGTAAAAACTGCTGGTTTTCACATCCTTTGGCCAGCACATTTGGCACCATTTACTTTTCTGTGAGAGACTGGTCATAGAGGGATGAGCCGTGGAGGGACCAGCTGCGGAAGCACCTGCCATGTAGGGACCAACCATGGAGGAACCAGTGTGGGTGTCTATTTTGCACTCCTGATATGCTAGAGAGTCACCCCTTAATTGCTGCACACTTTTATTCTGACCAGTGGCTGATTTGTAGTTTGTACCACTGAGAGATTCACTGAGTTTTAAATTTTCTTTCGTATTTCCCATTAATTTCCTGTCTGTCATTTTTGACCACAAAGAAGTCTAGTGTGATAATTTTATTTTTTTACCCTTTAACATATCTGAATCAAGTCCATGAATTTAAAAAAAAAAAAATTCATATTGCTAATGTGAAAAAAATGTCACCAAGTGTCATCTCATTCTGATGAAGCCAAGATTTTTAAAATTTCTCTCTCTCTCTCTCTCTATATATATAGTTTTTTGGTGAAAAAAATGACCTAAGAGGGCCAGAGGGTTAAAAAATTGCATCCTTTGTTTTTCCCAACATCCTGTTTCTTGCACTATACTGTATACAGAATCCAACACAGGAAATGTGGAAGAAACACACACACACACACACACACACACACACATATATATAGGCTTATTAATTCATGGTCATGTTTTATTAATTAATTCCCTCATTTTAGTTAAATTGTGGTCATGTTGTACTAATTTATTCCCTTGTTTTTATTTAGTACAACATGGCCATGATTTAACTACAATGGGGGAATTAATTAATATGCCGTGGGAATGAATTCATAATTCATAGCACTTAATTCAGAGAGATTTTGAAACATTAGTAACTTCTATCTATCTGAGTGGATCTTCTCCATCAAGCATTTTTGGTGGTGACGTTTGAATTTTAGCAAAAATAAATTTAGGAATAAAGGTCAGGATATCATTTAATTTTATTGTTATTTTGATGTCATAAAATAATTTTTGCAGTTACAGTAAGAACATTCTGTGAAATAAAATTTAAATGAATTAGTCAAATGTTCAATATGTTACATATGCTCTGGCCCACAAACCAAATAACATAATAATATACAAAGCAAGCAGACCATTGAAATAATCTTCTTGGCAAATATTATTGTTGCATTAAAAGTACGTGTCTAAATGTAAATCTGCCCTAAGCAATACACTACTGAGAAACTTTTTGATATTCTTTTCCTTTTTGATATTCTTTTCACATTTGTAGCACATGGCTAACAAAACGGTAGCAGACTGAGCAAATGAATGACTGTTGTTTTTGATATCTTACATCTGAGAACGGAGAGTAGACCTGCTGCTGTTGACAATCAAACACAAGATTGAGTAAAGCAGCAAACATGAGCTGCTTTCAGAAGCACAGATAGGGGGATGGTATGGAGCCAGCGGCAGACTGCACCTCGTCCTTGAGAGGGAGGGGAAGAAATGGGTTCTGAATCTGAAAACAGCACAATAGAGGCCATCACTACCTCAAGGTCAGATTTTGGCTTTTGAATGCTCTTGACATGCTTTGAGATGCTGGCATACAGTAAGTGGAAGTTTCTAAACTTCTGATTAAAATGTGCCATGCATTCAAATGATTTTGTTTGGAATAAAGCGAATATGCAATTTCCTACTTCTTTCTTGAAATGAGTTCCATGCATTCAGATGTGTAGAAATTGATTTATGAATAACTTACACAGAAATTGGACCTGCTTGTGATTTATGAATAAGGCCTAAGGTGTATAATTAATACTTATCAAGGAGGTCAAGGTTTGGTTGGTTAGCATAAGCACTTACTGTAGATGCTGATATTACAACTTGTAGACATAAAGCATGTTTTTCCATTCAGAATTTATCCATTCAGATTTATCAGAATTTATTTAGGCAAAAATGTCACTATACTGTATATGTAGCTGTTTCCTATGTTTTTATAAGACATAGGCTATACTTCTTTTTTTTTTAATCAAATCAAATAAGACATAGGCTATACTGGGAAAAAAAAAATTGCATGAAAACAGTTTTCACTCAGAAATTGCCAGTAAATTTTTACAATCAATAATTCCCTTTCCCACAAATTACGATTGCAGGGGCAAATTAAAAATTATTTTCACTTATTTTCAGTAAGTTCCTTGTACAATACTATGTTATGACCTCAAACTATTTTACCACAGTGCATGACTTGTTAAGTAATGCATTGTAACATTTGCATCCCATGACCAGCTCCATAGGTATGGCTTTTATTTATTTATTTCATGTAGTAAACTTGTTTGGTAGCTCATCTGGTACAGCACTGCATTTAAATGTGGAACACTTGTGTACAAGGTTGCTGTGGCAAAAATTGCTTTTTTTTATCTCACTTTTGCTTTTGTTAACACTTTCGGTTAGGTATAAGGCAATGCTGGTATGCTGGTACATGCTTCTAAACACGATGGAGCATGTGTTTATTTTTTATTTATTTATTTATTTTTTTTAGTGCCACTGACCTGACATTTAATTTCCAAACTGCTGCGATACGTACAACAACCAACATAATAAACTGTTACTAGACATTTCACTTTGAAAGTGTGTCAAAACATGCAGGAAGAAATGTCGAGCGACAGATAAGGACAGCAGTTTGTAAGTGTTTTGCCTCGTTTTCTCATTAGACTACTGCGTGATCGTCGTTGCTAGGAAAACTGTGCTTTAATTACTGTGTGTCTTACCCTGGTAAATACGTGTGAAGTGGCGTTTGGTTTTGCGT